>NC_056739.1:1058092314-1058202717 GCF_019279795.1 Protopterus annectens
TTGGACAGGCACTGTTCTGTGCTGCACATAGACTGCTCATAATACTGTGGACGAGCAATAGACACGTGTTCTGGTATTAATCTACACACTTATATACATTTCCTATACAGTTGGATGCCTGTGCTGGATGATGTGTTTGTGAGCACAGCAGCTGAATGTGTATCCGCCATGGCTTAGTGGAACTCACGTCTACTAGAGTGTGCAGGGTTGGAGGTTTGCAAACTGGCAGTGCAGATTATTTTGTTAATGGCCACAACAACAGCTGTTGGCTACAGAGTGACTAAGACACTATAGAACATTTGTAGGCAGGTATGCCCTTGTTTGCATGAAGCACAGCATTACTGACCTCTGGTTGCGGCATCTTGCACTCAGTTAGCCTCTACATTGCTTCACCAGTGTGGTACTTGCATACCGGCGGCCAAACAGGCTTACACCCACTTACTCCCGCATACACACACGCAATGTCCTGCATTTGGTTTACCTTTAAAACGGCGATCTCAAAAAGGTCGACCACGCTTCCATGAACTCCGAAATGCGAACGTCCCAAATATCGAAAACCACATGCGCCAACAGCTAAATCTCAAAGGGCTTCAGTGCCACTGCGGTGGCCCTCCTACTCCTCATGGCGTAGCCCCTTCAGCTCCCAGCGACGGCCGGGTATGGGCCCGACGCTCCAGCGTCATACATTTTCAGAGCTAGTTGATTCAGCAGGTGAGTTGTTACACACTCCTTAGCGGATTCCGACTTCCATGGCCACTGTCCTGCTGTCTATATCAACCAACACCTTTACTGGGGTCTGATGAGCGTCGGCATCGGGCGCCTTAACCCGGCATTCAGTTCATTCCACAGCACCAGTTCTGCATTCCATGCCCTACTCCAAGCCAGTGAGTCAGGCTTCTTACCCATTTAAAGTTTGAGAATAGGTTGAGATTGTTTCAGCCCAAAGACCTCTAATCATTCGCTTTACTAGATAAAACTGCATCCGCCAAGAGCCAGCTATCCTGAGGGAAACTTTGGAGGGAAACAGCTACTAGATGGTTCAATTAGTCTTTCGCCCCTATACCCAGGTCGGATGACCGATTTGCACGTCAGGACTGCTACAGACCTCCACCAGAGTTTCCTCTGGCTTCGCCCTGCCCAGGCATAGTTCACCATCTTTCAGGTCCCACCAAGTGCACTCACACTCTAGCTCCCCGACAGGCAGGTTAGACGGGCCGGCGGTGCACCCCCCCACACGGGGAGATCCCACCTCAGCCGGTGCGTGCCGGCCCTCACTTTCACTGCGCCATGGGGTCTCCTGCCCACCCTCGGACTCAGGCACCTGTTAGACTCCTTGGTCCGTGTTTCAAGATAGGACGGGTGGGTCACCGATGTCGCCATGGACCCTGGGCACCCAAGATGAGCCCGCCGGCCCAGCTGTGGGAACAAGTCAGGCCGCACTGAGGGCAGTCCAGCCCAGTCGACAGTCCCGCTGGGAGCCAGCGGCCCCCGCCGCGAGGGTGGGGGAGAGTGCGGCAGCGGTCATCTCCCACGACCCCGGGGCATGGCGAGGGCTGATGCTGTGGGCTGTAACACTCCTCTCTGGGGAGGGGAGCCACCTTACACTCGGCCATCCTGGCCGACCCAGAGCCAGTCGCGGTGCACCGTCTCAGAGGAAGTGTGCCCGACGGCGGCCAGTGCACCTAGGGACGGTCTCCCACCCCCCCAGAGGGGGAGGGGATCCACCTCACCCGGGTGACTGGCGCAGCCGCCGGGTTGAATCCTCCGGGTGGACCACGCGGACCCCACCCGTTTACCTCTGAACGATTTCATACCCTTTTGAACTCTCTCTTCAAAGTTCTTTTCAACTTTCCCTTACGGTACTTGTCCGCTATTGGTCTTGTGCCGGTGTTTAGCCTTAGATGGAGTTTACCACTTGCTTTGGGCTGCATTCACAAACAACCCGACTCTGGGAAGACCTGATCCTGACACGCCGGGGGCCACCACCAGCCTCACACCATCCACGGGCTGAGCCTCGATCACAAGGACTTGGGCCCCCTGGGTGGCACCGGGAATATGGACTTCTATACGCCACATTTCCCTGTGCCCGTTGCCCGGGTGGGAATTCGGTGCTGGGGTCTTCCCTCTTTATTCACCGTTAATGGGGGACTCCTGGTTAGTTTCTTTTCCTCCGCTTAGTAATATGCTTAAATTCGGCGGGTTGCCACGTCTGATCTGAGGTTGCGTTCTGAGCGGAGTCTCAGGGGGGTGGCGGGACAGCTGGGGCCTCAGGGGTGGGGAGGATGGACTGGCCATCCTCTCCCCCCTCCCTGGGAACCTCCGCAGGCCTGCTAACCCCACCGCCGGACTTCCAGGCGGTGGAGGAGGATGGCCGATGCAGGTACCCGTGACCATCATCGAGTGGAGAGGACTCCAGTGTGTGCCACCCCCGTGCGGCCCCGTGCGGCTGGAGTGGAAGCCACTGCTCCCCCTGCCAGGACAGTGCCCTCTCCCTCCCCCTGCCGCATGAGGAGCCAGCCGCCCCTGGGGCACGTGGCAGACCACACCGCTGGATCGGGCACACCCTCCGCCGCCATCCCCTCATATCATGTGGATGGCCACCCATGCCTCATGCCACGCAGATAGACCCCCTCCCTTCTGCTGCTGGGAGGTGAGGGGGGGTATGGACGCCAGCCCTTTGCCCTCACTCCCCCACCCCTCCCCCAGGATCTGGGGGCTCGGTCCCGCCAGCCTCCACTGGGGGGCTCGCAGAGAGACAGGAGTTGGAGAGGGGCACGGAGAGAGAGGCACGGGGGTCAAGGTGGCGGAGCGAGGAGAGGCCCTGGTACCTGGGGACGGCATCATCCCGGGACCCTCTGCATTAATGATCCTTCCGTAGGCTCATCTATGGAAACCTTGTTACGACTTTTACTTCCTCTAGATAGTCAAGTTTGATCGTCTTCTTGGCGCACCACCGGGGCCGTGACCGACTCCAGCGAGGCCGATCCGAGGACCTCACTAAACCATCCAATCGGTAGTAGTGACGGGCGGTGTGTACAAAGGGCAGGGACTTAATCAACGTGAGCTTATGACTTACTGGGAATTCCTCGTTCATGGGGAATAATTGCAATCTCCGGTCCCTATCATGAATGGGATTCAGCGGATTACCCGGACCTGTCGGCCAAGGGTAGACACATGCTGATCCATTCAGTGTAGCACGCGTGCAGCCCCGGACATCTAAGGGCATCACATACCTGTTATTGCTCAGTCTCGTGTGTCTGAAAGCCACTTGTCCCTCTAAGAAGTTGGAGACGCCCGCACGGGGCCACATAACTAGTTAGCATGGCAGAGTCTCGTTTGTTATCAGAATTAACCAGACAAATCGCTCCACCAACTAAGAACGGCCATGCACCACCACCCACAGAATTGAGAAAGAGCTATCAATCTGTCAATCCTGTCCGTGTCCGGGATGGGTGAGTTTTCCCGTGTTGAGTCAAATTAAGCCACAAGCTCCACTCCTGGTGGTGCCCTTCCGTCAATTCCTTTAACTTTCAGCTTTGCAACCATACTCCCACCAAAACCCAAAGACTTTGGTTTCCCAGAAGCTCCCTGGTGGGTCATGGGAATCACGCCACCAGATCGCTAGTCGGCATTGTTTATGGTCGGAACTACAATGGTATCTGATCATCTTCGAACCTCCGACTTTCATTCTTGATTAATGAAAACATTCTTGGCAAATGCTTTCACTTTCGTTCGTCTTGCACCGGTCCAAGAATTTCACCTCTAGTGGCACAATACGAATGCCCCTGGCCGTCCCTCTTAATCATGGCCCCAGTTCTGAAAACCAACAAAATAGAACTGGAGTCCTATTCCATTATTCCTAGCTGAAGTATTCAGGTGACCGGCCTGCTTTGAGCACTCTAATTTTTTCAAAGTAAATGCTTTGGACCCCTGGGACACTCAGTTAAGAGGATCGAGGGAGCACCGAGAGGCAGGGGCTGTGACAGGTGGTAGCTCACCTCGCGGCAGACCGCCAGCCTGATCCCAAAATCCAACTACGAGCTTTTTAATTGTAGCAACTTTAATATATACTATTGGAGCTGGAATTACCGTGGCTGCTGGCACCAGACTTGCCCTCCAATAGAGCCTCATTAAAGGATTTAAAGTGTACTCATTCCAATTACAGGGCCTTGAAAGAGTCCTGTATTATTTTTCATCACTACCTCCCCAAGTCAGGAGTGGGTAATTTGCTCGCCTGCTGCCTTCCTTGGATGAGGCAGCCATTTCTCAGGCTCCCTCTCTGGAATCAAACCTGATTCCCTGTTATCCATGGTCACCATGGTAGGCACAGATAGTAACATCGAAAATTGATAGGGCAGTCATTCGAATGTTGCATCACCGCCACAAGGGCATGCGATTGGCCCAAGTTTATCTAGAATCACCAAAGCTGCCTGGCCAAGACCAGGATTGGTTTTGGTCTGATAAATGCATGCATCCCCGGAGGTCAGCGCTCGTCAGCATGTATTAGCTCTAGAATTACCACAGTTATCCAAGTAACATTGGAGCGATCAAAGGAACCATAACTGATTTAATGAGCCATTTGCAGTTTCACTGTAGCATCCGTGTGCACTAATACTTGCATGGCTTAATGTTTGAGACAAGCATATGCTACTGGCAGGATCAACCAGATAGGAGCACCTTGGCGGGCGGGCAGAGAGCAGGGGCCGGAGCCCACTCCTCCACCCATGGGAAGGGTCCGGGGGTGCTGCTAGAGCCAGAGAATGAGGGAGAGAGCTCCCGGAGCTCCCGCACTCGGGTGGCACCCGCAGCAGCAGAGCAGCCTGGCGTGTGACAGGACCCCCACCCCTTGGCCCGGGCTCATCGGTCTCACCTCAACTTTGCTGCCGAGGGGCACGGAATGCCACCCATCCGCACCTCGCTTCTGGGGAGGAGAGGCTCGACCCGCCAGCCGTGACCCGCAGAGCCACACCGTGGGGGCCCTCCGCCAGAGGGAGTCGGTCGGCCCGATTGATCGGCGGACGGCGGGGAGAGCATTGCCGCGAGGGTGCCTGCCAGGAGGCATTCTCCCCAGGGCTGGGAACCAGACTCGTGCCGACCCACGGGATATCCCGTTGTCCCTTAACTCCTGGAGGCTGCCAAATCGTGCTGGATCGCGTGTACCCAGTGGACAACTGGGAGGACGGACCCGTGGGGTGTGACTGACCCCGCGGAACTCCGCTCAGCATGCCCCTTTCCCATCCAGTGGGGTTCTAGGGACTTTGTGATATTTTGGGGATGACATTGGGTTACAGCCAAAGTCAGACGCCTGCCCCTACCCGACAGGAGCTCTCGGGGTCCTGCGGACTCCCGCCGGTTGCTCCCTTGAGGACTTCCACCTGGAGGGGGTGGTTGGGACCCTCCCACCCAGCCGGGGTGAACCCTCCTAGGCCACTTTCTGCCTCTCTCCCCCTTCTGGACTTCTGTCCCGGAGGGGGCCAAGGTCTGGGCTCTCCTCAGCCTGGCAGGAGCTCTCCAAGCCCAGCTGATTTCAGACCCTCTCTCTCTTCCGGACTTCCATCCCAGAGGTGGGCCGAGGTCGGGGCACTCCTCACCCAGGCGGGAGCTCTCCCACCCCGGCCGATTTCATCCCCTCCCTCCCTTCCAGACTTCCATGGGGAGCGACCCCTCAGGGCTTCCACATTTACCACGGAGGGAGAGCTCTTCTCCCAGGTCAGATATCTCCTGGAGGCTGCCAGATTGTTCTGTGTCCCCTGTGCTCTCCGAGCCCCTCAGGGGGACCTCCCTCTGATCCCAGCTGGACCAGCGGAACTCCCTCAGCCGCGGAGGGGCAGATCCACTCTCATCGGGACTTGTGTGTCCCACTCCTTTCCGGTCCAGAGCTCCAAGGTCCCCATTTCCCCAGATCTCCTGGAGGCTGCCTGGCAGGGCCGTGTCCCCGTGCCCCTGGAGCCCCTCAGGGGGACCTCCCTCTGATCCTGGCCAGCCCCGCGGAACTCCCTCAGCCACGGAGGGGCAGATCCACTCTCATCGGGACTTGCGTGTCCCACTCCTTTCCGGTCCAGAGCTCCAAGGTCCCCATTTCCCCAGATCTCCTGGAGGCTGCCTGGCAGGGCCGTGTCCCCGTGCCCCTGGAGCCCCTCAGGGGGACCTCCCTCCGATCCCAGCCAGGCCCGCAGAACTCCCCTTGGCCATTGAGGGGCAGATCCCCTCTCATCGGGACTTCCGCGTCCCACCTCTTTCCCGTCCAAAGGGGTTCTGGGGGCATTGCGATATTTTGGGGATGCCGTCAGGTCCCGGCCGAGGTCGGACACCTTCCCCCTGCCTGGCAGGAGCTCTTGGGGTCCAGCGGTCTCCGCTGCTCACTCCCTTAAGGACTTCCACCTGGAGCGGAGGTGGTCGGGACCCTTTCACTCAGCAAGGACGCACCATCCCCAGCTGCTTTTCACCTCTCTCCCCCTTTCGGACTTCCGTCCCGGAGGGGGCCGTGGTCCGGACCCCCCTCACCCAGGCGGGAGCTCTCCCAGCCCGGCCGATTTCAGCCCCTCTCTCCCTTCCGGACTTCCATCCTGGAGGGGGATGTGGTCCGGAGCCCCCTCACCCAGGCGGGAGCTCTCCCAGCCCAGCTGATTTCAGACCTTCTCTCCCTTCCGGACTTCTGTCCCAGAGGGGGCCGTGGTCTGGACCCCCCTCACACAGGTGGCAGCTCTCCAAGCCCGGCCGATTTCAGACCCTCTCTCCCTTCTAGACTTCCATGGGGAGGGACCCTTCCAGGCTTTCACTTCTACCGGGGTGGGAGAGCTCTTCTCCCGGGTCAGATATCTCCTGGAGGCTGCCAAATCGTTCTGTGTCCCCTGTGTTCGCTGAGCCTCTCAGGGGGACCTCCCTCCAATCCTTCCCAGCCTCGTAGAACTCAGCTGGGCCACGAGGCCTCAGATGGTCAATCATCCAGGCTTTTGCAATGCCGGTTCTGCCCTTTGCCCTCCACGTAGGGGGTGAGGGGTCCACTCAACAAATGTGTAACATGTAGCATCAACCCCCCCACCTAGACAGGTGAAACATACAAACCACAGCCAAGGGAACGGGCTTGGCAGAATAAGCGGGGAAAGAAGACCCTGTTGAGCTTGACTCTAGTCTGGCACTGTGAAGAGACATGAGAGGTGTAGAATAAGTGGAAGGCCTCGGCCGCCAGTGAAATACCACTACTCTTATTGTTTTTTTCACTTACCTGGTGAGGCCCTTTGATGTCTTTGTTTCAAGATTAGACTTGTCAGTTCTCTCCCAGTGGTAGTATCCTGCCCGTAGTCTGGGAAGTAGTGGTGTGTTTCCCTTTATTGTGTGTCTGTATGTTTCATGAGTCTAGCTGGGGGGGGGGGGTTGATGCTACATGTTACACGTTTGTTGATTGGACACCTCACCCCTATTTGCACGGCCTGTGAACATATGTAATTTGTAACTGCTGTATCATATCCTAGCTATATACATGTGTATATTTACACACACACACACACACATATATATATATATATATATATATATATATATATATATATATATATATATATATATATATATCTACATTACTATATACAGATATATCTGTATATGTATGCATACATGTACATATTTATATTGCTGTACATATATATATATATATATATATATATATATATATATATATATATATATATATATAATGACATATGGGTGTATGGGTGGCTGCATATGTATATAACTATATGTGGGTATTTATATGTATTCTGTCTCTGTATGTATACATTTGTACTATGGAGAGGAAGAGGTATATCGACATGTAGCTATGGGTAGATATACATACACATACCTCTACATATATACATCTTTATCCGGTTATTCCGTTCTTTGCCATGTAGATTAGACTTTGCTGCAGTGGGACTCATAGCAGGTGTGGCTGCTTGTTGGGCGATGCCTCTGCCCAATGAACACTTTTGCTTACATCCCTGGGGCTGTCCATATAGACCCACTACAGCCAACACCTGCACACCTAGACCCATAACTAGCTACCCATAGTTCCCCCACCCACACCTCCTCTACAGCACTCATCCTTACTCTGGGTGCAGGTCGGGTCTGAACACACCAATACACGCTGCCCAGTCTCCACTTCACGGGACCGATCTCTTACGTTGTTTTGACCCATGGGTCATCAGGCTTTCCCACCCTTGTATTCCGGGTATGTACACACCCCACCCAGAAAGGTCATCGCACTGGCTTCTTCCCATAATATGACAATTTTTGGGGCATCCTGCAAGGGACGCTCCTGTCTGTGTTCCAAGATTAGATTTCATGGGTCCACTGTGCCCCCCCCCGGTTGTATCCTGCCTGTGGTCTGGGGAGCAGTGGACTATTTACATTGTTTGTGGGTTTGTGTGTATGTTTCCTCTGTCTGGCTGGGGGGGAGGTCATGCTACATGTTACATGATTCTTGCTTGGGCCCCTCACTTCCATTGGCATAGCCTGTGAACATATGTCATTCTTGTGTGCTGTTTCCTATCATAGCTATATATCTGTGTATATCTATGCGCACACACACACACATATATATATATATATATATATATATATATATATATATATATATATATATATATATATGTTTATGTCTGCATATATATATATATATATATATATATATATATATATATATATATATATATATATATATATATACATATTGCTGTATATATCTCTAAAACCATGTGGATGTATGGCATTAATTTCACTTATCTATTGCTGTGATGGCTTAGTGGTTAACTACTGTGACTACAGTGTACAGAGTCCTGGGTCTGAGTCTTGCAGAGGCAGTTTATTTTGTTGCTGGGCAGAACATGGGCTGTTGGATCCAGAGTGATTAGGCACTTTAAAGTGGTTGTAAGTGGGTTTGCATGATGGTAAGAACTGCTAACTTCCAGTTACAGTTTTTTACACTCAGTTAGCTTCTACTTTGCTTAATCTGTGTGGGCAATGCTTACCCCCATGCAAATGCACTTGCACATGCTTACCGCTGCTTATTTGTGCTTAGACCTGCTTACTTGTGCCTTATTCATTATGACACTAACACTTCACATGTGCATTTCATGCAGTACTCCAGTTCACATTTAAATCTTATTATGTAGGTTATACGGCAAAACGATATAAAATTATGTTCATATACAGATTTCCCATGGAAAATGTTTTGTGCTGTAGTGGGACTCGAACCAGGAATGCCTGTTTGTTAGGCAGATGCTCTAGCCACTCCACTACTCCACTATTGCTGTGCTGCTTCATTTGCATATATGTTCCTTGTTATCCTCTTCAGCCTTTTCAGCTGCTTTAACCATAGCTAAGCGATGGGCAAACCTGCGCACCTACGGTTAGCTGTACTCAGGGTTTTAAAAAAATAAATACAAGGGTTTCTTCATTTTATTTTAATGTACTGTTGCTGTTGAACACATGGGGACTGTTGTTGGAGATATGCAGACACCTATGAGCAGTTTCGCTCATTTATTTACACTTTCTATGTTCTACTTTGCATTGGTGTGTTTATTCCGAAAGCTCTGCTCTCAGACATGCCCCCTGCACTCGTCCATGCTCAGTGTAGGATTTGGAGCTCCGGCGGTGCAACTTCATTATTATGCATGGCACGCTGCCATCCTCCTCTTAAACTGCCACTTACGTGAAGGACTAGTTTAGTCCTGCAAGGCAGATTAGTGAATCCGGGGGGGGGGGTATCTTTCCATTTTCAGTGTAGCTAGACACAGAGACTGTGCTGAATAGCTTTCTGTATTGCCCTTAGGGTAAAATAATTATTAGTTTTGAAATGTGGAGGAATGAAACTGTTTTATGACTTCCAGCATCTGCCAAAGATCTGAGGGCAATGTCATTTCACAGCTAAATGCTAAATACTGCCAGCTTCCAGCAGTGGGGGGTTTCACCTTCGATATAATCAGATGACAAGAAATGATATAATTGTGCTAGCTATCTCAGCAGTAATATTTGAGATATTAATTTAAAAAGTCTCTTAAAGAGACAGAGCATTCTGCATTTGTCTTGGACCTGGCAACAAAAAAACTCATTCACCACAACATCTGCCTTGACCTATAAGTAAGTTTCTAGGGTACAGTAACTCTCTTAGATATAGTCAGGAATATAGTGAAGCTTAGCTTAAAGACTTTTCTTTAATTATTTGAGATTGTCCTGTAATGTTGTTTTAAATATTTCCTGTGATTTTGAACTCTGATGTCGCTGCGAATATATACTGAGTATTTTCGTATTTGTTTATTATTTATTATTAAATATATTTAAACCTTTCTTTGTGGCTGATCTGTCCAGAGAAATTTAAGTTTTGAGTGAACTAGCATATTTATTTGGTGACACTGTGTGGGCCACCCCTAGTAGCCTTGCTCTTGGTCAGACTACCATTTGTATTAATATTAATATTATACAGTAAGATTAGACACCCTTTGTTAAGGACCTTAAAGTAGCTGATAAGCAGTTGGCTGGTGGCAGTGATAACTACATTATAGTCTGGGCAAAAGGGATCATAGCTAGTAAACCTGTGCCAGCCTTTCCCAGGTGTGTGTGTGTGTGTGTGTGTGTGTGTGTGTGTGTGTGTGTGTGTGTGTGTGTGTGTGTGTAAATCAAACCTCAAAGAGTGTGTGTCAACTACTTGGGCAGTGACACGAAGCACTGGTTGGACAAAGAGGGTGCTGGAGGTCTTGGCCTGGTCACTTAGCTGAGATCTCAACTCTATAGCTGTGTCAGTGGGGAGTTTTACTGGGAATTTGGAGGAAAGAGGGAGAAACCAGCCCCTCGCCGACTGTGGTCTCTGTGCGCTCTTAAGGGAAATTGAACTTAATGCAGAGAACTGCGTCTAGAAATACTTTGTGTGTACCTGTTATCCTCCCAGTGTATGTCCCCACTGGATTGAGGCTCCTTAAATACTGGTCCAGTGGTGTGGCTTCACACAACTTTCAGGGCCTGACAGCCTCAAATGCATCTCTAGATTAAAAACATGCTAAATAAATAAAAGCCTTTAATGGCAGTTCTCAGATTAGGGAATGTCAAGTCCATTGGTGAGAAAAACAGTAATTTTACCATTATCCTCATGTTTGGTAAACCAATGACTTAGTCACCAGGACTTCCCTGGTAGTTATGGTTTCCCATACAGACTTCTGCCTTGGAGCCAAATACTCCATGCTCTAGTTTGTCTCTCATTTCACAAATGCTCACAAATATATATACAATTATGCTTTGTTACTATCTATCTGTGTTTTGTGTGTGTGTGTGTGTGTGTGTGTGTGTGTGTGTGTGTGTGTGTGTGTGTGTGTGTGTGTGTGTGTGTGTGTGTGTGTGTATGTCTATGTCATCTGAAATACTGGACTTTTGCCATACTGGTCTTCCTTTATTAAAGTACTGTAGCTATCAATGGACGGTTGATCACAGCAGAACACATAAGAAGTTGTCAGAACATTAGGCAATGTGAGAAAAAAGTGCTAAAATCATATAGTACACAAGAGGGGTCTATATCAAATGCTCAAAGAGGTGTTCCATCGAACTCCTCTTCATCAACACATAATCAGCAACCTCACTAAACTGTGAATGATCGAAATAGCGATTTCTTTCCCTGGGAAAGAAATCGCTTGCACTAAAAACATATACATACCACTTCAAACAATGTGGGGTCTGTGCCCCACACCCACCCTAACTAAATATACCAAATCCAAGATCGCACTGCAATGGGGTAAAGGGCAATGTCATGGCTCAGGCCAAGTGATTTTTTTCCCTGGAAAAAAATCACTGACCTGAGCCTTCACTATTTTGTGATTTTGGTCTATATGTGTTGGCGAAACGGCATTTGCTGTAATGCCATTTAGCTGATCTAATATAGCCCCTCAAGAATTGTGTAATTTATTAAAGGGGGGGGGGGTACTGTAGGTGAAATTTAAGCAATCAGGAAGCATTGTACAGCAAGCCAGGAGAAACTTCCATAAACAGTCCAATTTTGGACAGTCATAAATTGTTATTCTGTTTGTGTTTATTACCATCATTTGGTAGGATGATGCAAAGTACTGACAGAAATGTTAGTAAAATCCTTAGGACCATGCTTATGTTAGGCATCAGGCCACATTCTTCAGTAAGAAATATATTAAAATCTACAAATATTCTTACTGCTGATGCATTCAGCATTATCAATTAAATGGGCCTGTTTTAACTTGACAGGCACATTGAGAACAGTCGTATGGCACGTGAAATTTATGTTTGATGATATCTATACTGGGCATAAAATGAGAAATATTTTCAATACTTGTCTCTGCATCTTGATCATGCAAAGATACTTGTCATTTATTTAACAAAGCTTGGGTAGTGTAATCCCAAAAATGAACTTCTTAGCAAAACACAAGTTGCATAAAACATTTATCAGATTTAAGATGAGATGAAGTTATTAGCTAAAGCCTAGAGTTATATAAACTGTGATAAGATTGTGAAAGACCTCGGTGCTTTTGTATCAAAGACCCCTAATTTACATTAAAGTTAATTAATACTACTTGAGATTTAATACTTCAAAAGGAAGCACATGTCACATGTTCCTATCAAATGGCAAATATTCAGTTAAATTCAGACTCTATTCCTTGTTAATTCAAGCAGCATCAAGGAAGCTTAGCTCATCTAGGAAACTAGGAACTAGGAAAGAGACCACAGTTGTGTCTCTTGTGAGTCACACAACAATTAGTACAGGCCAATTACAGCTACTTATCTGTGAAATGAGGGAGGAGTTAGGAACTAAACCTTCTGTTTAAGGGGTAAAATAAAACATGTCAAGGCTTTACTGGAAAGCGCACCCAGACTCTGTCACAACTTGCTGTAAGGGAAAGGCTAGTTTGCTTTTGCTTTCTTGTATCTTGTGTTACTTTATTGCCTTCTATTTTGTATATATATTTTTTTGCTATTTTAAAATTAGTGGTTCCTCTCTTAGATAGCTAAAGCTTAATTACCCCTTGTTTTATATCTAACTGCTTAGTGGACACTGCATCCCTTAGGATAGTAACACATTTTTTCCAACTTACTTTTAAAATCTGCAATACCTACTCCAAAACCACTAATTACTGGAGAGCACACATTCTGCCTCTCGGTAGTCATCTTGAGATTAGTGGTTCTGTTTTGCTCCAGGTGAGAGAAGGAGCACAGGGACATTATTTCCTGGAGACTGATGCTCACCAGGAAGCCTAATAACTGCTTCATATGTGCCAGCCTGGAATTTGTGCTTGTATTTTGCTCCTAGTGAGAGAAGGAACAGAGTGCATTGATTACTGATTATTTCTGATTGGGCAGTAAGTGTCTGTACATGATGTTTCAGATTGGTCTGGTTACTATTCAAGGCATCTACCAGGAAAAGACTACAACAAGCCTACAGACCCTTACATCATCTGGGACAAAACTGCAGATCACCAAACAGGCTGTGGCCTGCTTCTCATCTTGAGACCAGCACTAATAGCACCCAGGCAGTAGCCATTTACGTTCATAGGTAGGTACTAGGCTATTGCCCCTAGGGCCTATACAAGCCTAGCCAAAAAGGTACCCTGGCTTTCGCCACCCAAGAAAATTATTTCCCTGTGCCCCTGTCAAGCAGAACCACAGAAGTGATCCCTGGGGGGAATTTCCTATTACCCATCAAATCATCAAGATTTTTCTTGAAGAGTGTTAATGAGGAGCTCCGTTTGACATAGATAGTTAGTCTGTTCCAGAGTATGGGAAGTCTCTGGGACAGGAATCTATCCCTCCAGCATGTTCTGTTTATTGTGGTGACAAGGTTTAGGTCCCTAGAGTGTGTAGCTCAGAGGGATTGGGATTTCTTTAATTGGAGCATGTCCAACAGCTCTGGGTTTGACATAGCTTTGTATGTTAGGCAGAGATCGCCTCTGAGTAGGTGATATGCGACGGAGTAAAGCTGGAGTTTTTTGAGATGGTCTTCGTAAGGCATCTGTTTGAGGCCAGCAATCCTCTTTGTGAGGTATTTTTGTGGCCTTTCCAGTTGTTGTGGATGTCTTGTGAGGTACATACCAAAAGGGGCGTTGTACTCTATAATGGGTCTAATGAGTGATGAGTAGAGAGGAACAATGACCTCTTTTTTTCTGGATGAGAAACCTTTTGTGATGAGGTGTGCCATGTAGAAGGATTTCCTGACCACTGTGGCAATGTGATTATCAAAGGAAAGACTACTGTACTCCTGTGTCCCAAGGTCTCTTATCAAACTTTCGGTGTTAAGTAGACTACCGCCTATGTGGTAGTTTATGGGTACAGAGTTTTTACCAAAGGGGATGACAATGTACTTTTTGGCATTGAGCTTGAGACCACGTCTTTGACACCAGGCATCTGTCTCAGTGAGGCCCTTTTGTAGGATGTCCACATCATTAGGAGTTTTGATTATGGCTCCTAGTTTGCAGTCATCTGCAAATTTAGTTAGCCAAAGACCTTCTGTGTTAGCCTGTACTTCAGAGAAGTAGATGCCAAACAGGAGAGGACCCAGGACTGAACCCTGTGGTACTCCACTTGTCACTGGTCTGAAGTCTGATTTGGAGTCTGCTACTTTCACCGTGTGGGTTCTGTCAGTAAGCCAGTTGGCAACCCATCTTGTGACATAGGGATTTATACCTAGTTTAGTGAGTTTATCTATAATTCCAGAGTGGGGGATGGTGCTGAATGCCTTGGCGAGATCTAGATAGGCTGTGTGAACCACCTTACCCTCATCTATGGCTTTGGTAACTACGTCAAAGAAGTCTATCAGGTTTAGGAGACATGATCTGCCTTTTACAAACCCAAACTGTGTGGGGTCCAGAGTTTGGAGATCTCCAATGTCTTTGTTTATGAGTTCCATGATGATACGTTCTATGGCCTTGCAGATGAGGCTCGTCAGGCTAATGGGACAGTAGTTCCTGGGGTCTGTTGTGGCCCCCCCCCCCCCATTGTGGAGTGGGATAACTGTCACGGTGCGCCATTCAATGGGCACAAAGCCTGAGGTGAGGCTATGATTGAACATGGTACTTAGGTGGGGTGCCAGTTCATTCTGTAGTTCATGTAGAAGGTAGCCTGGAATGTTGTCAGGTCCCATGGATGCTATGTTCTTGGCTTTGGAGAGTGAGGTTTTTACCTGTGTAGCCATGATTACAGGAACTTTGCATTATTCCGGTATAAAGATGGGCCCTTTAGGGGGAGAGAGGGGGGTAAAGTTAGCACTGAACCTATCTGCCAGGATGTTGGCAATATCAGTTGGTTCTGTATATTTAGTGTCATTGTGCTGTAACTCAGAGCAGATCTGAGTGTTGCCATTGAGATTTTTGACATAGCTATAGAATGCTTTGTGGTTGTCTTTAGAATCAGTGGCAATTTTGTTTTCATAACTAGCTTTAGAGGATTTTATGAGGGATCTCAGCCTCTTACTGAGGCTGACCAGGGAGTTCCTCCAATCATGGGATTTTATTCTTTTTTGCAACAGTTTCTTTCTTCTGTTGTAGAGTTTGTTTATGGCAGAAGACCACCAGATTGGCTTCCTATTTTGGAGGATAGCATCTTGATTCTGTTAGGGATAGCATGATCCATGCACTCGTGTAAGTGCTTATAAAGTGCATTTGTGTAGGATTCAGCAGTCGTACCTCTATTGTCCATCTGCATGGGTGTTGTGAAGTTTTCCACATCTGTCTTAAGAAGCATGAAGTTGGCTTTGGAGAAATTTTTTACGGTTGTTTTCCTAATCGGGGGGTGGGAGCGGGATGTGGATGTCTAGGGTGATTAGCTTGTGGTTGTATCTGACCAACAAAGAGCTGACCTCTGGTGTGGAACTCCAGTCACCCATGTTGGTGATGACCAGGTCTAGGATATTGCTGCCCCTGGTGGGGGTGTGGATAAGTTGATCCAAGGCATTGGAATTGATGATTTCCAGAAAACGTTGAACAAAAGAGTTGGTACATGAGTAGTTTTCCCAGTTAATGGTAGGGTAGTTGAAATCACCCATTATTAGAGTGTTGGGCTGTACCTTAATATTTTCCAGTGTATCAAGAAAAGAGGAGTGGGAATCCTGGGGCATGGTGGGGGGTCTGTAGCAAGCTACAATCTGGATTGCGGTTTTGCCCAGAGTTAGTTAAACTTGGATAATCTCGGATGCATTATGCTGAGCAACTAGCTTGGAGGTGTGGATATCCTTAATGAATATGGACACACCTCCACCTTTAGTGTTTCGGTCCGGGTTTGGTGGCCAAAAGGTGTGGTATGAATTATAGCCTGGTAATGCAGGGGTGCTCTCTGGAGCTTTGAATCAGGTCTCTGTCACTGCACAGATGTCAATGTTCTCCATTTTAAGGAGTGCCTCGAGTGAGTGCATTTTGAGGTTTAGACTTCTAGCATTGAGTAGCATTACCCAGAGATTTTGCTTGCTTGTACCTGTTACGGTGGGGAATTTGTCATTTGAACCTTGCCTAAAAAAGGCACTATAGGGGTGGCAAGTGCCTTTGCCAGTATCCGGAATCCCAAGGGCGACAGGTGCAGGCCATCTCTGGCAAAGCAGCATGGTCTGTCGATCATGTCATCCCCGGCAGACAGATACTGGATTCCCTTAGAATGACACCAGAAGCTTAGCCAATTGTTAAAGTCAATCATTTTGTCCTTGTACTGTGGTGTCATTCTGGGTGATGGCAGGATGCTACTCAGGGCTAGGGTCATACCGGCCTGGGCTACAAGATCAGGGAGCTCCTCTATGTCTCTTTTCATGTAGTCCAGGGAGGTACGTCTCAGGTCATTCACACCAACATGGACAATGACAGTCATATTTGTACTTGTCGTGGAGTGACCTGAGTGCATGCGTTATGTGGTGGATCCTGGCACCTGTCAGGCAGCTGACAGTAACTTTTTCCTTGTTTAGCCTGGTGAGTGTAACATCAGTGTGCCTGACTATAGAGTCACCTATGACTAGAGTGTTGGGTACGTTATGCCTTATGGGCTGTAGTTGATTGGCACACTGAGTATGTGGGCTATGTGTCATTTGGGTTGTGTTGGGGGGTGGAGGTTGCTCACATTTCTGCTTTGAATGTCTCTGTTGTTTGGGCAGATTTGTACTGAGAGCCTCCGTGAATGTAGGTATGTGTTTTGTGTTTCTGTGTGTGTGTTTTGGTGGTGTAGGTTTTGAGGGACTATGTGATGAGTGCGGTGCAGTGCAAGTGTTTACCTTCTCCTCTTGACTGTCTGGGCCAGTCTTTGGTGAAGAGAGCTTTGCTTCCAGTTTGGCTATATAAGTGCATCTCTCACAGGTTGTAGTGTTGGGTGGTAGGAGGAGAGGGTTGTCTGTGTACATGAGGCAATTGCTGCATTGTCCCAAGATGCCCAGATTCATCAGGTAGACAGGAGAAAGCACCGGGAGCTGACCTTTAGACATGCCTGAATAGGTGCTTATTTATTAAGTACTAAAAACTGTTTTCCTCTAGACAAGTGAGGAAAGTTGAGTGCTGTAGTAATTTGTAACTTATTTAGTGCTTACAATGAGTTGTGAACAAGTGCTGAGATCAAAGAAACAGATGAGTGCTAAAACTAAAAAGCTCCGATTCCCCTCTTTTCATTATTCTTGACAAGCTAATTGTAAATACTGCTTAATTTGTTTCTCTCTTCAGAAAATCTGCCTAAATACCTCATCCATAAATCATCAGGGTCTACTTATTAGTTTCCCCTCAAGTGTTAGGCAGTGCCCTCTACAGACTTAGACATTCTGAGTGACATTTTCCTGTAAAAGTACAATTGAACTTTCACCAACACCTAGTTGCACACAGGACAACTAGTTTGCAGTGACAAGCACTGCCCCCAGAACTGCAAACTGGATACTCCTGACATTGATTTATATTCTCACTCCAACTGTCTAATCAATAAAAAAGGTCTGTTGTCATGGATATGAGCTTTCCCACTATCTCTGTTGCCAGCTTGGTGGATATGGGCATCCTGAGGCTATGTAGATATTGTCTCATGTTTACTGACAACCAGTTCATTCTCAAACAAACTGATATGGAATGTGAGTGATGTATTTACACAATAACATTCACATAAAAGTACTTCTAATGTCAATAAGGTTGTCAGTAGAACACACACTGCACCCATCACACACAACACAAAGCAGACATATAGACCCACATAAGCCAAGACACTTAAATGCAACCTTCCTAAACCCCAAAGACTTCCTCAATGATGTACACATAACAAATACCCTAAGCAGCCCCAACTGCACTCTTTGAAAACAATACCCACATCAACACATACAGCCACATCTCATGGACCCTCTACTTTTAAGTCCATGAGGCAAGTCACCACACAATCCAACATTCTGGTCATTGGAGACTCCATTGTTAGACACATTGATGTCTCTCTCACCAGTCTGACTAAGGAGTAAGTCATGGGAAATTGCTTATCAGGGGCTAGGATCCATCACATTACACACACACTCAGGTCACTGAACCACAAGTACCAGTATGACTCAGTCATGTTCCATGTGGGTTTAAATGACCTGAAACATACCTCCCTATGCTATATAAAGAGATACATGATGGAGCTCTCAGAATATGTGTCCCAGGCTGGTATGAACCTAGCCTTGAGAACCATTTTACCTTCTCCAAGGATGATGCCACAATATGAACAAAAGATGACTGATTTTAATAATTGACGTATTTTCTGGAGTCATTCTAAGGGGGGTGCAATATTTGTCAGTATGGAAGGAGATGGTCAGCAGACCACACTGCTTTGCCAGGGATGGTATGCATCTCTCCCCTCTAGGCTTTTGGATATTAGCTGAAACATTGCCTTCCCCCATAGTGCCTTTTCTAGGCAATGCCAAACTGAAAGTACTTCTGACATAGCAAATAAAAACCAAGAAAATCTAAAGATATTACTGCTCAGTGCTAGGAGTCTGAACAAAAAACTCCACACTCTAGAAGCTCTCTTTACCCTAGAGAATGCTGACCTCTGTGGAGTCACTGAGACATGGTTTAAAGCTGTGGATAGCACATTGACAGTACAAGGTTATAATGCCTTCCACACATTTAGACCAGCTACTACACAGACAGGGATTAAAGGTGGAGTTGTCTCAGTTTACCTAAAAAATAAATATACCTCAAGACTGGTCAAACAGGACAATGCACTTGAGCTTCTCCATGTTGAAATCACCACAGGCAAAATTCAATATCACTTCCTTGCAAGCTATAGATCCGCCTCTATGACCCAGGAAACCCATACCATGTATTTAAACTTATTGGAAACAATCAACATCCAACCCAATACAATATGTATGGGTGACTTTAGTTACCACACATTTAACTGGGAATCTTATATGACACCAAACGTACAGGTACAGAGATTCTTGGAGTTTGTGAACACAAACTCCCTGGACCAGATTGACAATACATCAACCAAGGGTGCAACCATACTGGATCTGGTCCTCACTAATATGGGAGAACACTGTACACCCCCTTGTGTAATGTCTTCCCTAGTAAGGTCAGACCACAAAATGGTATCCTTTGATGTAAAAATAAAATCTGGACCCCCCCAGCTAATCCTGGAATATTCAATAACTACTTTAAGGCTAACTTCCTACTATTAAGTGATAACCTGGCAACATTTTAAAGCCCCATAAACCATGAGAACACTGCTGCCTATGCAGAAATGTTCACAAAAACCCTATAGAGGTTATATTTGCATAGAGGCAGCTTTATCCACCAGGAGGAAGTACAGAACTAACTCAAAAAACAAGTCACCCTGGTCGAATCATAAAATCTATAGGCTGTGTAATAGAAGGAAGAAAATCACTGCAAAAATTAGAAGGTGAAGCACTGATCAGGATAAAAGCACTTACATCAAACTAAGCAAACTACTCAGAGTACAAATAAAGTCTACCAAAGCCAGATTTGAGGCACATTTGGCCTCCAAGGCCAAGGACAACTATAAGGCATTCTTTAGCTATGTCCGCAGTTTCAAAGGCAATATGCAATTGAGTGCAAAGCTCATCATAAATGGAGCAATCTATACTGAGCCAGAAGATATATCAAACCTGCTGTCCAACAAATTCAGCTTCAACTTTACCCCTCCCTCCCCTCAACCTTCCCTCAGGAAATACCAACAAATATAAGTCCCCTGCTATCACCAGGGAACAGGTCCTTAATTAAAAACTGTATAATAGCAAAACCAACTCAAAAGCAAATCACACACTGGAGCCAGAATAAATTTAGCGCTTTCATCCTATTTATTACAGAACTTCTTCAGAATCTGAAGAAGTTCTGTAATAAATGGGACAAAAGCGCTAAATTTATTCTGGCTCCAGTGTGTGATTTGTTTTTGAACTGGTCCTTAATGCTTTCTCTAAGGCCAAGAACACTGATTGCATCAATGGCCACAGACACTATCCCAGGATGCCTTCTAAATAGCATGAAATATGACCTATCAGGCCCACTGGAATTGCTATTTAACTGTAGCTTCCAAAAAGGCTTCATGCCTCATGAATGGAGAACAACAGTCATCCCTCTGAACAAAGGTGGGCCATCTACTGACCCTGGGAACTACAGAGCCATAAGTCTCAATAGTCTCATATGCAAAGCCATTGAAAGAATTATCATGAAAATGATCAATAATGATATAGTAAGCCTCCAGACATTGGACCCAACCCAGTTTGGTTTCTTCAAGGGCAGGCCATGCCTACTCAACCTGGTGGATTACTTTGAGAAGGTCGCTAAGTAAAGGATGAGGGCAAAATAGTTAACAGTAGCTAACTTGACCTAGCCAAGTCATTTGACACAATATCCCACTTGGGCATTGTTGATAAACTGAAGAGGTTAGGTACAAAACCTTACATCACCCAGTGGATAGCTAACTGGCTCACAGACAGGACCCAGGAAGTTAGAACTGGGGTGTTCACCTCTACAAAGAGGCCAGTCAGAAGTGGAGTCTCTCAGGGATTGGTGCTAGATCCACTTCTTTTTGAAATTTACTTCTCTGAAGTCAAGGCCAATGTCAATGGTCTCTGGCTGACTAAATTTGCAGGTGGTTGCAAATTAGGAGCTGTCATTGAATCCAACACTGACACAGATGTTCTTCAGGAAGGGTTGTCAGCGCCATGGACTAAAACTAAATTCCAAGAAATGCATAATAATATCCTATGGGAAGTCATCCATCCCTGGTAACTATCATGTTGACAACACACCCCTTTGAGATGACCCAGTAGTCAGGGATGTAGGAACACACTCAGACATTAATCTAGCCTTTGACCATAACATGTCTATAGTAGTGAGGAAATTATGCTATGTTGTGCAACTTATAAACAAAGGAATGGCATCTATGTCCAAGGAAGTCATTGCTCCACTGTATTCAGCGTTTATCAGACCTATCATTAAGTACAATGCCCCCTTTGGTATGTATCTAAGTAGGCATATCCAACAACTGGAACATCCACAGAGGATCCTCACTAAAAGAATACAGGGCATAAGTAACATGTCCTAAGGAGGCCACCTCAAAGCCCTATCCCTGTATTCTGTCTCCTACAGGCTGCTGAGGGAAGATCTATGCCTGGCATATAGGTCATCATCAGATTCCACTCTGATGGACCTACTGCATATCTGCAAAACAAACAGCACCAGGATTACCCATTTTAAAGACTTAAACCTTGCCTGCAATATAAATAGGAACTGCTGGAGACACAGGATATATCACAGAGACTACTCTATATCTCTCTGGAACAGATTTCCAATCCATGTGAAGAAGAGTTCCTCCCTAACCCAATTCGAATGTAACTTGGACAATTAGATGGGGACAGGAAATTCATCCCTGGTTTGGCACCTATTTCTCTAATGGACACAAGGATCCTGTAAATGGTTCATCTCCCAGGCACCTACCTGTAAATGTTTCATCTCCCAAGCCCCTGCTTACATTTATCAAGGGTACCAGAACATGTCAGAGATTTGGGATGAATGCTTAGGCTTAAAAATGCCCTTGTGGTCATTAGCCTGGTAAACACCTATGAACCTATGAACCTATCATGCAATAAATCAAACAGCAAGTAAGGCAAAAATATACAAATACAGTGATACAGAACAAAATGCTATACAACCTACACAATGTTGGAAATGTGCTCAGAAACACAAAGTAGATGAGAAGAGCCCCAATAAATGGCAATTGTGCAAAATGTGTGATTGTGTGACTAATAATATAAGTAAGGAGGTTGTGGGGGGCAAAGCCTTGCCATAGGATTGTGGGATGCTTGCTCCCTGCAAAAACGTTTTTATAGTATATTTGCTGTGAAGAAGGCTTTCTAGCGAATGAGTTTTCATTCAAATGAGTTCAGCCGTTTGGGTTTCAGTCAAATAACTTAGATCCATTTTTACTTATTCGACTTTGTTGACTGTGTCGGTCCTACTAAGCAGACCCCATTTTCAGAGGATAGCTCACAAAAGAAAACAAAAATAAATACAAGAAGCAATCATAGCACGCATAACAAAAATGAAGCATCTACAAATTTAACATAGCAAAACAATTACAAAGTACAAACTAGAAATTTTAGCATGTATAAACAGAAGAGAAATATGAACAGGTTTACCACACCTAAGGAATAAGTACAATGGGAGTTAAAACAATACAGTGATAAGATGATCAGCTTTAATAATTGGCTTAAATTCTGGTGTCATTCAAAGGGGATCCAATGTCTGTCTGCCTGGGATGACATGCTGGACAAGCCACGCTGCTTCGCAAGGGACGGCTTGCACCTGTCACCCCTGGGCTTCCGGATATTGGCAAAGGCTCTTGCCACCCCCATAGTGCCTTTTTTAGGCAAGGCTCAAATTCTAAACCTACCACCCTAGAACACCAAAAAGGAAAAAACTAAGGGTAATGCTGCTCAATGCCAGAAGTCTCAATCTCAAGATGCACGCACTCGAGGCCCTTCTCAATATGGAGAACATCGATGTCTGTGCTGTGACAGAAACCTGGTTCAAGGCTCCTGAGAGCACCCCAGCACTAACAGGTTTCACCTCATATCATGCGTTCCGCCCCAAAATCCGGACAACACCAAGAAAGGAGGGGGGGGTGTCCATATTCATAAAGGACACCCACACCTCAAGGTTGGTGGCAACGCATGATGCATCGGAGACCATCCAGGTGCAATTAACCATAGGCAAGACTGCTCTGCAATTTGTAGCATGTTACAGGCCACCCTCTCAAACTCAGGAACCTCACATGGCCTTCCTGAAAACATTGGAGGGGATAAATGTATCTCCAAACACCATCATACTAGGTGACTTTAACTACCCTAATATAGACTGGGAACACTACTCAAGCCCGAACACTCTAACCCAAAGATTCCTGGAGTTCATAAACTCAAATGCCATGGAACAACTAGTCACCATCCCCACAAGAGGAGAAAACATACTTGATCTCATCATCACGAACATGGGATCAAAATGTTCAACACCGAAGTATACCCCTCACTGGTGAGATCAGATCATAAACTAATCTCGCTGGAGGTCCTCATCCCGCCCCACCTGAAACAAAAAGACCACAGTGAAAAACTTCTCAAAAGCCGATTTCACACTTCTAAAAACTAGTGTGGTCTCCTTTAAGGCCCCTGAGCCAGTGGTAAACATTACTCAAACCGCTGAATCACTTACAAATGCCTTCTACCAGCACCTACAGGACTGCATGGATCAGGCAATCCCAAACAAAACTAAGACTCTCTGTACCAAAGGCAAGCGTCCAGTCTGGTGGACCCCAGCCATAAACAAGCTCTACAACAAAAGGAGGAAGCTACTACAAGATAGAGCAAAATCCTTGAAAGGTAAGACACCTTTGATCATTATAAGTAAAAACTAAGAGCTCTCATAAAATCATCCAAGGCAAATTTTGAGAGAAAATCGCCAAGGACTCTAAAGAGAATCATAAGGCCTTCTTTAGCTATGTTAGAAACCTAGGAGGAAACTCCCAGATATGCTCAGAATTAGTTCAAAATGATGTGAAAATTACTGAACCTACACACATTGCCAACATACTGGCTGAGAGGTTCAGTGCAAACTTCTCCCCTCCCCAAAAGGAGAGATATCTATTCCAGAGGATTGTAGCCCCCCCCAAACATCTCCAACGCCCAGGTGAGAACTGCCCTCACTAAGGCAAAAAACACAGCATCCATGGGACCGAATGGTGTCCCCGGCTGTGTGCTTCATGAACTCAATGAGGAATTAAACCCACAGTTAGGACAGCTGTTTAATCTTAGCCTCACCTCAGGATACGCACTCCAAGGAGTGGCGCACGGCGACTGTGGTCCCACTTCATAAGGGCGGTGCCTCCACAGACCCTGGAAATTACCGCCCCATTAGCTTGACAAGCCTTATCTGCAAAGCCATGGAGAGGATCATAATGGAACTCATAAATAAAGACATAGGGAACTTGCAGACTTTGGATCCAACTCAGTTTGGCTTTGTCAAAGGCAGATCCTGCCTCTTAAACTTGGTTGACTTTTTCGAGACAGTCACCAAGGCCATTGATGAGGGAAAGGCAGTCCATACAGCCTACCTCGACCTGGCAAAGGCCTTCGACACAATACCCCACTCAGGTATCATCGAAAAACTCATCAGCTTGAATGTAAACCCATACATCACAAGATGGGTTGCAAACTGGCTAAGTGACAGAACCCACAGGGTCAGAGTTGCTGGAGCCATGTCAGACTCAAAGCCTGTCACAAGTGGTGTCCCACAGGGCTCAGTCCTGGGTCCACTCTTGTTCGGCATCTACTTTTCTGAAGTACAAGCAAACACAGGAGGGTTATGGCTGACAAAGTTTGCAGATGACTGCAAACTGGGCGCCATAGTCGAAAACACATCTGACACAGATATCCTCCAGAAGGGCCTCACAGAAATGGATAACTGGTGCCAGAGCCATGGCCTGAAGTTAAACGCCAAAAAATGCATAGTCATACCCTTTGGGAAAAACAAGGCTACCCCTAGCTACCATATAGGTGGCAATCCACTGAGCACAGAAAAAGTCATCAAAGATCTGGGGACCCAGGTTGACAGTAGCCTTTCGTTTGACACTCATGTTGCTAAAGTAGTTAGGAAAACCTTCTATATCACCCACCTGATCATGAAGGGATTCACATCTAGATCAAGGGAGGTCATCGTCCCCTGTACTCATCACTTATTAGACCTATGATTGAGTACAATGCCCCGCTCGAATGTATCTGACCAGACACCTGCTGCAGCTTGAAAGGCCCCAAAAGTTCCTCACCAAAAGGATAAAGGGTCTCAAAAATATGTCTTATGCTGCCCGACTGAAAGAACTCCAGCTCTATTCAGTCTCATACCGCTTGCTCAGAGGTGACCTGTGCCTGACATATAAGGCCATGTCAAACCCAGATTTGATGAATATGCTTCACCTCAAAAATCTAGATCCCTCAGAACCACAAGGGCGGAGACTTAAACCTTGACACGGTTATAAATAGAATGTGCTGGAGGGACAGATTCATCACCCAGAGACTCCTATGCTGTGGAACAAAATCCCGGTACATGTGAGGCAGAGCACCTCTCTGGTCTTGTTCAAGAGGAATCTTGACCAATGGATGGGAGATTGCAGATATACCCCAGGGATTACTTCAGCGTCACTGCTTGACAGAGGCACAGCAAAATGATAGGCATAGTTTTTATTCAAACTAAAGGGGTGGCGAAAGCCACATAACTATGGGCTAGGCTTATAAATGCCCTTGGGCAGATAGCCTAGTATGAACCTATGAACCTATGAACCTATGAACCTAAGTACTAGATCTAAGAAAATGACTGCATTGCATGAGGTGATCAAATACAATCAGGAGCATTAGGTTACATAATCAGCTGAAATGTGTAAAATGCATCAAGCGAACAATTTCAGTGTAAAAGACAAACATTAATAAATTATGCACAAAAACTTTGAAGTATAAGGTAGTGTAATGCTAGACAAAAACAGTGAGCTGTTGTTGTTCTTCTGGCTTTTCCCAGTTAGGGATCGCCACAGCGGAACTCTGGTCTGCTAATGATTGGTAGTAGGTTTTTACTGTGCTGAGGTGCCAGCTCGATGCCCAACCTTCAACAAAGGCACGCCCATTCACGCATGTCTTTTGAATGCCACTCGACTGCAGGGAGGACATGCAGACTCCACACAGAAGGCACTCCAGCTGAGAATCGAACAGGAGAACCTCTTGCTGTGAGGCGACAACATTACCGCTGCACCACCGCGGCTTCGGTGAGTAAAAATTTTAAATACAAGATACCACTTTAGACAAATTACAGATTAGCTGTATTAAACAGGAAATGGAAACTACCTGCTAATTATAGTTAACAGAAGGAATAAATGATGAAATAAGCATATAAAAGTAGGAAGACACAGGTACATATGGATACTGCTATAGAAATTACTTATTTAATTTATTTAACATTTTCTTGCTGGCAACGTCTGACTAGGACAAAGCCTATTTTCAGTTGAGGCCCAGACAGAAATGCTCCAGCTGCATGTCTTTGGAACGTGGGAGGAAACCATAGCACCCGGAAGAAACCCATGTGAATGCAGAGATGACATGCAGATTCCACACAAAATCCACCCCAAACAAGAATTGAACAGGAGAACCTCTTGTTGTGAGATGACAACACTAACCACTGCACCACCCTTACAAGGAGAGTAGTAACTTTGGAGTGAAAGAGCGGTAAGCGGCACTGAGTAGTCTGTACCTAAGTATTCAGGAGTCATGAGAATATAAATAAAAAAGAGAAGAGTGAAGTGGAAAGAGGAGACGATACTGAAAGAAAAGAAGGGTGATAACTAGAAGGGTATTACAGCCTATGAGATTTCTGGTAAAATATTTCTGCCTGTAGGAAAGTGTGAAATAGGTAAACACAGAACTTGACATTATAATTTACATTTAAAATATATAAGCATAATGCTCTGGTGGACTCCAATGGTATTTTTAAAGGTGAGATGTTCCAAAGAAGCATAAAATATCCCTACATTTAATTCTGTATCCGATAAATATTGTTTCCTGCATTTAATATGACCCAATTTCCATGGAGCATATATTTCTAAGAAAATAAATAAAGAGTTTGAAGGTGTTCAAGGAGAGTCACTGCAGATACAATTTGTGGTTTGGTCACAGTAAAGCAGAACTTTATGCAAATTTTAATGTGTCCCCAAAATGACTGTAATTGTTGGCAGCACTAAAACTAATAAAAATATAAAACCAGAAGAACTGCTGGAATAGCACTAGCCAGTATGACAGTAAGGTTTATTAAAGGCTTATAATAAGAATTTAAGATAAAAAAATAATCTGACTGTCAGAATATTTAATCAAACCAAATATATAATCACAAAGGCACATCATATAAGATAAAACTGCCAATGAAAAGCGTGAGTTAATTAAGACATAAACACCATTTTCTCTCCCATTAGAAACAAGCATGGGTGTGACTCTGTAATGTACAAGGTACAACCCAGCTGACCAGGAGCTCAATTGACTACCCCAGCATTGGAAGAGCTGAACAGGGGCAGAGAAAGACTAATGAGTGTATGTCTATTCCCCTTTCCCAGGGAAGGGTTGAAGGACAATGTACAGGGTGGGACTGACCAATCTATCCACCTCTACAGCCAAAGCATTGACAGCAGCCAGTTTGAATAAGTGGACATGTCTGAGGAACATATATGACCATGGGAGCAGGATAAGGCCACTGTTAGCAATCACACCTTATACCTGAAGCAACCTTCTAAAGTGATGCCAGCACACCAGGTGGGTAAAGCTCAGAGGATTACATTCACTCTCCATGGTGGCTGTGGTGGGTTCTGGGGCTCACAGGTCTCCAGTAGAACAATCACTATTGCCAGAGTAAGACCTGGAAAGCTCATTCCAGGCAGGAATAAACTATCAGGTGGCCCACAGAAATGATTTTATGGTTGGAGCTCAGATTCTTGCCATATGGAGTACCAATGTCAAGTTATAACCATTGACCTCACCAAAAAAAAAAAAAAAAAGCAAACTTAAAGACAAGCATCAACACAGTAAAACAGTGCTGTTTATAAATGCTTGTTGCTAACCTGGTTTCACTAAAATTATCAATCATTGTCGACACCAGAAACACAGTGTTGGTAGCACACTAAAAATGTAAAACAACGAACCAAGTCACTGTTTGCACTAGTATAACGGTCAGGAACTAACAATCAAGTTTGCTCTGTTAAACGAGATGACTCCACAATATAGATGCCAGTCATATAATCAGACCCTCAGTACAAAGAAAATAAAGAGTCTCGTTAGAGCCAAGGTAAATACCTAAAAATTGCTGTTAAAAGTTGAAGCATTTATTTTCCACACAGTGAGTTTAGCGCTTTCACTCGTACACCACGAGCTTCCTCAGAACTGTTAAATGAACTCTCATTCATTATTTAAATACATAGCATTGGCGCCATATGCAAATTGCTTAAAGCTGCAGTACTTTTAAGCAAATTAAAGCATACAAACATATGGAAATATGAAAATATAAAAATATGAAAATATGAACTATCAAAACAATTCTTCCTTATTATTGAAATCTAAAACATCCACATCTGACATAAAATATGTTACTCTATATAATAAAATAAGGGTTATATTGAACTCCTGATACAATATCCCTTTCGAAAAAATACAAAATCATCCATTGATGCCCAAATACATAAGACTCCTTAGTAAAATAGTTATGCCTACAAGCTTACTAAACTATATGTAGACTGTAAACACCAATAATATATGCCTTATGAAAAATGCACTAATATAGAAAAATGACAGCACATAACAGGTGCAACAGTCAAGTTATGGTTAACAACACTCTAGCTTTTGATTGTCAGAAGTGGCTTAATTGTGATATATTCATTCAAACCAGGCCATGTCATCGCATCCGTATGTATTTGCCACCAATATTCCCTATATGCCAACTGATTTTTTATATTACCTCCTCTAGGGTTATACTTAATTCTTTCTAAGATGGTAAATTTGAAAGCATGGTGAGCACCTACATTGTTAGTGTGTTTAAATAGGGCATTTTTTTCATCCTTTGTTTTAATGCTGTATATATGTGAGTATATCCTTTTCTTAAATGGTCTTTCCGTCCTGCCAATGTAAAAAGCAGGACATGTATTACATTTAGCCAAATAAATCAACATATTAGTTGAACAATTGCCTTGTATGGGTCTAATGATGGTTTTATTATAATTTTCTAAAATAATTGTCCTATCTTCACAGATGTGTTTGCACTGTCCACATGCACCGCATTTGCTAGTGTGTTTCCCTGAATTAATTTCACTATTAGGACTATTTTCAAGCAAATATTTTAAGTTCTTTCCCATCTTATACACAAACTTCGTGTTAACCCCAATATATTTTGTGCTTCTTCATCCATAGTTATTATTTGCCAATTCCTTCTCAATATGTTTTAATTTGGTTGGAAAAAGGACCATACTGTACAATACAAGCTTTTTTAAATGATGAATCATTTGTATTCCCATCACTAGCCTCCCTGCTTAGTGTTTCCTCACTTCCTGTGTGTTTACTACCTAAGAGGGGTGTGTATTTTCGTCCCCACTCCTTTAAAACATATTTTCCAGTATCTGACATCATACATTCATCATAACCTCTCTCTCTAAATAAATCTGTTATGTATGCTAATTCAACTTCTGTGACTCTACTATCAGATGTCATTCTCAAGGCCCTTATGATTTGCCCTTTGTAAATGTTATATTTCAATTTATAAGGATGGTTACTGCTATAGTCTAAGTATGAATTAGAAAAAGTTGTCTTTCTATTTATCCTTGATTTAAACTGCCCATCCTCTATATATACTAGGGTATCCAGATATGCAACACCATGTGTACTTTTTCATGGGTAAATTTTAAGAACTCGCTAGATTCATTTAGATATAGAGTAAAGTCCATAAACGACTGTATGTCACCATTCCACAATATGTAGATGTCATCTAAGAACCGGGAGTAATATGACACATTCACAAAATAATTGCTGTCGAATATGACATTCTCCTCCCAATCCAGTAAGACCAAATTGGCATATATGGGGGCGCAGGCCGCCCATAGCTACCCCTTTGGTCTGTCTGAATAGTTCTCCTCATAGTATATGAAATTATTCTCTAATACTATACTAGTGAGTTCCACTAATAGGGAAATCTGATCCCAAGTCATCCCCGAATGCTTTCTAAGGCTGTTGGTCAATGCCTGTAATCCTTCTTCCAAAGGGATACTTGAAAAGAGATCCACTACATCTACTGAGGTGAATATAATATTTTGTTTATCAACATTAATTGGAAAATTTTTCAAGAATTCCCAAGAATCTTTTGTTAAATGTGCAATATTAATGTACATAGGTTTGAGAAGTTTGTCTATAACTTCCCCAATTCGGAAAGTTTTCGACCTACTTCCTGATATTATAGGACGGAAAGGGGGGTTGACAGTATCTTTGTGAGTCTTAGGGATACCTACTATGGTGGCCAAAATAGGGTCAGTAACATGCATATAATTATATGTTTCCTCATTTATTCTGTTTTCAAGTAGGTAGTCCTCCAAGTACATATCTATCTTCCTGTATGCTTGATTGACTTCATTTAAAGATGTAACCATATAATTTCCAGAATTATACAGGATATCATGAATCATACTACTGTAACAAGTGGCATCATATATAACCATCCCCCCTCCCTTGTCCGGTTTCATGATTCTTATACTTTTATCACCTCTTAATTCCCTTAATAAAGTACTCTCCTCATAAGTCAAGTTCTTGTGAATTCTCAAATTGTTAACCTTTTATGAAGGGTACATATCCCTAACTGACTTTTTTTCATAATTTAATACCTGAGGATGACTAATAGGGATGTAACAACTATTTTTCCTAAGCTGGTGTAATTGTTTAGGATCATCACATTTCTGTTTAAATTGCATAGCTAGATTTAATTTTCTAGTATAAAGTTTTACTTCACTTATACTATCTACTACATTAAAAGTAGTTGTGGGTATAAATTTTAAACCCTTAGATAGTAGTGAAAAGTGTGCCGTTTCCAATTTTACACTACTATAATTAAAAATCTTGAAATTGTTGTATGTATGAACAGCACCATCCTGTAGAATACCCTGTATAGAGGCTTCACAATTAATATTGGTATTGGTACCTACATCACTGGGAGTGTGACCAGATACCCTACTAGTAAGGTTGAAACTTCTTCTTCCACCTCCCCCCTTGATTCCATTTTGCTGAGTGTGTTTTCCTTGACCCTTGAAAAAAATCCTCACCCTTTTGCTGTAATCTCTATAATGTGTGTCCACTTATGGTGCTGCCATGTCTATAGTGCACATTTCCTTTGTTATACTGATCAAACCCATCCCTTCTTTTTTGTTGGGCATCTTCACTGAAGTTCCATTTGTATGCTTCGTGTGTATCATATTGTGCTTTGTCCCTATTAAGTTTTTATTTTTCTTCTCAAATGCCTTTTTAGCTCTGTCATGGGCTATCTCGTATTGTTTAAAATACAATTTATCCCAGTCAGAAAAAGCAGAATCATGTGTTATAGTATGGTTCATACATTCTATGTCCTTAATACATTTGCACAACTTTTCGTCATTCAATTTAATCAGAGTCTTAATATACTCTAATCCAAATGAATCAAATAGTGTGTTAAACTCAATAATAGTTTTTTGTGTTAATTCAACCCCCATAGAGACCTTAAAAAAACGCAGGCCCATAGGGACAATCTTAAGATATAAACATTGGCTTAAATAAGCATTATCAAGTTTTATCGCATTAATAGCATTAAGTTTTTTACCAAAGGCAAAAATCATATCTTTCAATGTTCCTTTAGTAAAATGGCGTTTGTTATTAAAAACGCCGTCGTTGGTAAAGTCAAATAAACAGTCACTGTCAACGAAATCCTTTAAATTATAAACATTGCACGCAAATTTTTTGACTGCATCGCTGCTGTGCAAATTGTCAGGTAAAGTTCTGGTACCTGTGTCAATACTGTTCTTTGCTGCAACTTGGCCGTATGTCCTAGTTGTCTGACTAGTTTTCGGGCGTGTGCCAGTCCTTTTGGCCTCCTCCGTTAAACGCCCAAAAAAAAAATCGAACGTAAAGTCATTAAGGTCTGTAACATTAATGTCCCCTTTACCTGCTGTATCCGAAAGGTCTATTCTTTCCCTTCCTTGCGCATTTACAGACCTGTCCGTTCGGTAAACCTGGGGAGGAAGAAGATAGTAAAATGTCCATGCTGTTAATTTTTCCATTCGGAATGGTCCCCATTCGATTTCCTTTATCTTCCGAGAGGTTGTTGTGATCCTCTGGGCTCCCAGCTGGTTCACGATGAAACAACGCCTCCCTTGAAACAAAAAGTTCCATCAGCTTCGATATCTCCCCACGCAACGCTGAAACTTCAGCCCGGATGTCCGTTATTTCGCTGTTGCTAGTTGTGGGTGAGTTGCTGCCAGGGCTACGAGTGTTCTCCATTGTCGACACCAGAAACACAGTGTTGGTAGCACACTAAAAATGTAAAACAACGAACCAAGTCACTGTTTGCACTCGTATAACGGTCAGGAACTAACAATCAAGTTTGCTCTGTTAAACGAGATGACTCCACAATATAGATGCCAGTCATATAATCAGACCCTCAGTACAAAGAAAATAAAGAGTCTCGTTAGAGCCAAGGTAAATACCTAAAAATTGCTGTTAAAAGTTGAAGCATTTATTTTCCACACAGTGAGTTTAGCACTTTCACTGACACCACGAGCTTCCTCAGAACTGTTAAATGAACTCTCATTCATTATTTAAATACATAGCATTGGCGCCATATGCAAATTGCTTAAAGCTGCAGTACTTTTAAGCAAATTAAAGCATACAAACATATGGAAATATGAAAATATAAAAATATGAAAATATGAACTATCAAAACAATTCTTCCTTATTATTGAAATCTAAAACATCCACATCTGACTTATAAAATATGTTACTCTATATAATAAAATAAGGGTTATATTGAACTCCTGATACAATATCCCTTTCGAAAAAATACAAAATCATCCATTGATGCCCAAATACATAAGACTCCTTAGTAAAATAGTTATGCCTACAAGCTTACTAAACTATATGTAGACTGTAAACACCAATAATATATGCCTTATGAAAAATGCACTAATATAAAAAATGACAGCACATAACAGGTGCAACAGTCAAGTTATGGTTAACAACACTCTAGCTTTTGATTGTCAGAAGTGGCTTAATTGTGATATATTCATTCAAACCAGGCCATGTCATCGCATCCGTATGTATTTGCCACCAATATTCCCTATATGCCAACTGATTTTTTATATTACCTCCTCTAGGGTTATACTTAATTCTTTCTAAGATGGTAAATTTGAAAGCATGGTGAGCACCTACATTGTTAGTGTGTTTAAATAGGGCATTTTTTTCATCCTTTGTTTTAATGCTGTATATATGTGAGTATATCCTTTTCTTAAATGGTCTTTCCGTCCTGCCAATGTAAAAGCAGGACATGTATTACATTTAGCCAAATAAATCAACATATTAGTTGAACAATTGCCTTGTACGGGTCTAATGATGGTTTTATTATAATTTTCTAAAATAATTGTCCTATCTTCACAGATGTGTTTGCACTGTCCACATGCACCGCATTTGCTAGTGTGTTTCCCTGAATTAATTTCACTATTAGGACTATTTTCAAGCAAATATTTTAAGTTCTTTCCCATCTTATACACAAACTTCGATGTTAACCCCAAGATATTTTGTGCTTCTTCATCCATAGTTATTATTTGCCAATTCCTTCTCAATATGTTTTAATTTGGTTGGAAAAAGGACCATACTGTACAATACAAGCTTTTTTAAATGATGAATCATTTGTATTCCCATCACTAGCCTCCCTGCTTAGTGTTTCCTCACTTCCTGTGTGTTTACTACCTAAGAGGGTGTGTATTTTCGTCCCCACTCCTTTAAAACATATTTTCCAGTATCTGACATCATACATTCATCATAACCTCTCTCTCTAAATAAATCTGTTATGTATGCTAATTCAACTTCTGTGACTCTACTATCAGATGTCATTCTCAAGGCCCTTATGATTTGCCCCTTGTAAATGTTATATTTCAATTTATAAGGATGGTTACTGCTATAGTCTAAGTATGAATTAGAAAAAGTTGTCTTTCTATTTATCCTTGATTTAAACTGCCCATCCTCTATATATACTAGGGTATCCAGATATGCAACACCATGTGTACTTTTTTCATGGGTAAATTTTAAGAACTCGCTAGATTCATTTAGATATAGAGTAAAGTCCATAAACGACTGTATGTCACCATTCCACAATATGTAGATGTCATCTAAGAACCGGGAGTAATATGACACATTCACAAAATAATTGCTGTCGAATATGACATTCTCCTCCCAATCCAGTAAGACCAAATTGGCATATATGGGGGCGCAGGCCGCCCCATAGCTACCCCTTTGGTCTGTCTGAATAGTTCTCCCTCATAGTATATGAAATTATTCTCTAATACTATACTAGTGAGTTCCACTAATAGGGAAATCTGATCCCAAGTCATCCCCGAATGCTTTCTAAGGCTGTTGGTCAATGCCTGTAATCCTTCTTCCAAAGGGATACTTGAAAAGAGATCCACTACATCTACTGAGGTGAATATAATATTTTGTTTATCAACATTAATTGGAAAATTTTTCAAGAATTCCCAAGAATCTTTTGTTAAATGTGCAATATTAATGTACATAGGTTTGAGAAGTTTGTCTATAACTTCCCAATTCGAAAGTTTTCGACCTACTTCCTGATATTATAGGACGGAAAGGGGTTGACAGTATCTTTGTGAGTCTTAGGGATACCTACTATGGTGGCCAAAATAGGGTCAGTAACATGCATATAATTATATGTTTCCTCATTTATTCTGTTTTCAAGTAGGTAGTCCTCCAAGTACATATCTATCTTCCTGTATGCTTGATTGACTTCATTTAAAGATGTAACCATATAATTTCCAGAATTATACAGGATATCATGAATCATACTACTGTAACAAGTGGCATCATATATAACCATCCCCCCTCCCTTGTCCGGTTTCATGATTCTTATACTTTTATCACCTCTTAATTCCCTTAATAAAGTACTCTCCTCATAAGTCAAGTTCTTGTGAATTCTCAAATTGTTAACCTTTTTATGAAGGGCGTACATATCCCTAACTGACTTTTTTTCATAATTTAATACCTGAGGATGACTAATAGGGATGTAACAACTATTTTTCCTAAGCTGGTGTAATTGTTTAGGATCATCACATTTCTGTTTAAATTGCATAGCTAGATTTAATTTTCTAGTATAAAGTTTTACTTCACTTATACTATCTACTACATTAAAAGTAGTTGTGGGTATAAATTTTAAACCCTTAGATAGTAGTGAAAAGTGTGCCGTTTCCAATTTTACACTACTATAATTAAAAATCTTGAAATTGTTGTATGTATGAACAGCACCATCCTGTAGAATACCCTGTATAGAGGCTTCACAATTAATATTGGTATTGGTACCTACATCACTGGGAGTGTGACCCGTATACCCTACTAGTAAGGTTGAAACTTCTTCTTCCACCTCCCCCCTTGATTCCATTTTGCTGAGTGTGTTTTCCTTGACCCTTGAAAAAAATCCTCACCCTTTTTGCTGTAATCTCTATAATGTGTGTCCACTTGCGTGGTGCTGCCATGTCTATAGTGCACATTTCCTTTGTTATACTGATCAAACCCATCCCTTCTTTTTGTTGGGCATCTTCACTGAAGTTCCATTTGTATGCTTCGTGTGTATCATATTGTGCTTTGTCCCTATTAAGTTTTTTATTTTTCTTCTCAAATGCCTTTTTAGCTCTGTCATGGGCTATCTCGTATTGTTTAAAATACAATTTATCCCAGTCAGAAAAAGCAGAATCATGTGTTATAGTATGGTTCATACATTCTATGTCCTTAATACATTTGCACAACTTTTCGTCATTCAATTTAATCAGAGTCTTAATATACTCTAATCCAAATGAATCAAATAGTGTGTTAAACTCAATAATAGTTTTTTGTGTTAATTCAACCCCCATAGGGACCTTAAAAAAACGCAGGCCCATAGGGACAATCTTAAGATATAAACATTGGCTTAAATAAGCATTATCAAGTTTTATCGCATTAATAGCATTAAGTTTTTTACCAAAGGCAAAAATCATATCTTTCAATGTTCCTTTAGTAAAATGGCGTTTGTTATTAAAAACGCCGTCGTTGGTAAAGTCAAATAAACAGTCACTGTCAACGAAATCCTTTAAATTATAAACATTGCACGCAAATTTTTTGACTGCATCGCTACTGTGCAAATTGTCAGGTAAAGTTCTGGTACCTGTGTCAATACTGTTCTTTGCTGCAACTTGGCCGTATGTCCTAGTTGTCTGACTAGTTTTCGGGCGTGTGCCAGTCCTTTTGGCCTCCTCCGTTAAACGCCCAAAAAAAAAATCGAACGTAAAGTCATTAAGGTCTGTAACATTAATGTCCCCTTTACCTGCTGTATCCGAAAGGTCTATTCTTTCCCTTCCTTGCGTACGACAGACCTGTCCGTTCGGTAAACCTGGGGAGGAAGAAGATAGTAAAATGTCCATGCTGTTAACTTTTCCATTCGGAATGGTCCCCATTCGATTTCCTTTATCTTCCGAGAGGTTGTTGTGATCCTCTGGGCTCCCAGCTGGTTCACGATGAAACAACGCCTCCCTTGAAACAAAAAGTTCCATCAGCTTCGATATCTCCCCACGCAACGCTGAAACTTCGGCCCGGATGTCCGCTATTTCGCTGCTGCTAGTTGTGGGTGAGTTGCTGCCAGGGCTACGAGTGTTCTCCATTGTCGACACCAGAAACACAGTGTTGGTAGCACACTAAAAATGTAAAACAACGAACCAAGTCACTGTTTGCACTCGTATAACGGTCAGGAACTAACAATCAAGTTTGCTCTGTTAAACGAGATGACTCCACAATATAGATGCCAGTCATATAATCAGACCCTCAGTACAAAGAAAATAAAGAGTCTCGTTAGAGCCAAGGTAAATACCTAAAATTGCTGTTAAAAGTTGAAGCATTTATTTTCCACACAGTGAGTTTAGCACTTTCACTGCATACACCACGAGCTTCCTCAGAACTGTTAAATGAACTCTCATTCATTATTTAAATACATAGCATTGGCGCCATATGCAAATTGCTTAAAGCTGCAGTACTTTTAAGCAAATTAAAGCATACAAACATATGGAAATATGAAAATATAAAAATATGAAAATATGAACTATCAAAACAATTCTTCCTTATTATTGAAATCTAAAACATCCACATCTGACTTATAAAATATGTTACTCTATATAATAAAATAAGGGTTATATTGAACTCCTGATACAATATCCCTTTCGAAAAAATACAAAATCATCCATTGATGCCCAAATACATAAGACTCCTTAGTAAAATAGTTATGCCTACAAGCTTACTAAACTATATGTAGACTGTAAACACCAATAATATATGCCTTATGAAAAATGCACTAATATATAAAAATGACAGCACATAACAGGTGCAACAGTCAAGTTATGGTTAACAACACTCTAGCTTTTGATTGTCAGAAGTGGCTTAATTGTGATATATTCATTCAAACCAGGCCATGTCATCGCATCCGTATGTATTTGCCACCAATATTCCCTATATGCCAACTGATTTTTTATATTACCTCCTCTAGGGTTATACTTAATTCTTTCTAAGATGGTAAATTTGAAAGCATGGTGAGCACCTACATTGTTAGTGTGTTTAAATAGGGCATTTTTTTCATCCTTTGTTTTAATGCTGTATATATGTGAGTATATCCTTTTCTTAAATGGTCTTTCCGTCCTGCCAATGTAAAAAGCAGGACATGTATTACATTTAGCCAAATAAATCAACATATTAGTTGAACAATTGCCTTGTACGGGTCTAATGATGGTTTTATTATAATTTTCTAAAATAATTGTCCTATCTTCACAGATGTGTTTGCACTGTCCACATGCACCGCATTTGCTAGTGTGTTTCCCTGAATTAATTTCACTATTAGGACTATTTTCAAGCAAATATTTTAAGTTCTTTCCCATCTTATACACAAACTTCGGTGTTAACCCCAATATATTTTGTGCTTCTTCATCCATAGTTATTATTTGCCAATTCCTTCTCAATATGTTTTAATTTGGTTGGAAAAAGGACCATACTGTACAATACAAGCTTTTTTAAATGATGAATCATTTGTATTCCCATCACTAGCCTCCCTGCTTAGTGTTTCCTCACTTCCTGTGTGTTTACTACCTAAGAGGGGTGTGTATTTTTGTCCCCACTCCTTTAAAACATATTTTCCAGTATCTGACATCATACATTCATCATAACCTCTCTCTCTAAATAAATCTGTTATGTATGCTAATTCAACTTCTGTGACTCTACTATCAGATGTCATTCTCAAGGCCCTTATGATTTGCCCCTTGTAAATGTTATATTTCAATTTATAAGGATGGTTACTGCTATAGTCTAAGTATGAATTAGAAAAAGTTGTCTTTCTATTTATCCTTGATTTAAACTGCCCATCCTCTATATATACTAGGGTATCCAGATATGCAACACCATGTGTACTTTTTTCATGGGTAAATTTTAAGAACTCGCTAGATTCATTTAGATATAGAGTAAAGTCCATAAACGACTGTATGTCACCATTCCACAATATGTAGATGTCATCTAAGAACCGGGAGTAATATGACACATTCACAAAATAATTGCTGTCGAATATGACATTCTCCTCCCAATCCAGTAAGACCAAATTGGCATATATGGGGGCGCAGGCCGCCCCCATAGCTACCCCTTTGGTCTGTCTGAATAGTTCTCCCTCATAGTATATGAAATTATTCTCTAATACTATACTAGTGAGTTCCACTAATAGGGAAATCTGATCCCAAGTCATCCCCGAATGCTTTCTAAGGCTGTTGGTCAATGCCTGTAATCCTTCTTCCAAAGGGATACTTGAAAAGAGATCCACTACATCTACTGAGGTGAATATAATATTTTGTTTATCAACATTAATTGGAAAATTTTTCAAGAATTCCCAAGAATCTTTTGTTAAATGTGCAATATTAATGTACATAGGTTTGAGAAGTTTGTCTATAACTTCCCCAATTCGGAAAGTTTTCGACCTACTTCCTGATATTATAGGACGGAAAGGGGGGTTGACAGTATCTTTGTGAGTCTTAGGGATACCTACTATGGTGGCCAAAATAGGGTCAGTAACATGCATATAATTATATGTTTCCTCATTTATTCTGTTTTCAAGTAGGTAGTCCTCCAAGTACATATCTATCTTCCTGTATGCTTGATTGACTTCATTTAAAGATGTAACCATATAATTTCCAGAATTATACAGGATATCATGAATCATACTACTGTAACAAGTGGCATCATATATAACCATCCCCCCTCCCTTGTCCGGTTTCATGATTCTTATACTTTTATCACCTCTTAATTCCCTTAATAAAGTACTCTCCTCATAAGTCAAGTTCTTGTGAATTCTCAAATTGTTAACCTTTTTATGAAGGGCGTACATATCCCTAACTGACTTTTTTTCATAATTTAATACCTGAGGATGACTAATAGGGATGTAACAACTATTTTTCCTAAGCTGGTGTAATTGTTTAGGATCATCACATTTCTGTTTAAATTGCATAGCTAGATTTAATTTTCTAGTATAAAGTTTTACTTCACTTATACTATCTACTACATTAAAAGTAGTTGTGGGTATAAATTTTAAACCCTTAGATAGTAGTGAAAAGTGTGCCGTTTCCAATTTTACACTACTATAATTAAAAATCTTGAAATTGTTGTATGTATGAACAGCACCATCCTGTAGAATACCCTGTATAGAGGCTTCACAATTAATATTGGTATTGGTACCTACATCACTGGGAGTGTGACCCGTATACCCTACTAGTAAGGTTGAAACTTCTTCTTCCACCTCCCCCCTTGATTCCATTTTGCTGAGTGTGTTTTCCTTGACCCTTGAAAAAAATCCTCACCCTTTTTGCTGTAATCTCTATAATGTGTGTCCACTTGCGTGGTGCTGCCATGTCTATAGTGCACATTTCCTTTGTTATACTGATCAAACCCATCCCTTCTTTTTTGTTGGGCATCTTCACTGAAGTTCCATTTGTATGCTTCGTGTGTATCATATTGTGCTTTGTCCCTATTAAGTTTTTTATTTTTCTTCTCAAATGCCTTTTTAGCTCTGTCATGGGCTATCTCGTATTGTTTAAAATACAATTTATCCCAGTCAGAAAAAGCAGAATCATGTGTTATAGTATGGTTCATACATTCTATGTCCTTAATACATTTGCACAACTTTTCGTCATTCAATTTAATCAGAGTCTTAATATACTCTAATCCAAATGAATCAAATAGTGTGTTAAACTCAATAATAGTTTTTTGTGTTAATTCAACCCCCATAGAGACCTTAAAAAAACGCAGGCCCATAGGGACAATCTTAAGATATAAACATTGGCTTAAATAAGCATTATCAAGTTTTATCGCATTAATAGCATTAAGTTTTTTACCAAAGGCAAAAATCATATCTTTCAATGTTCCTTTAGTAAAATGGCGTTTGTTATTAAAAACGCCGTCGTTGGTAAAGTCAAATAAACAGTCACTGTCAACGAAATCCTTTAAATTATAAACATTGCACGCAAATTTTTTGACTGCATCGCTACTGTGCAAATTGTCAGGTAAAGTTCTGGTACCTGTGTCAATACTGTTCTTTGCTGCAACTTGGCCGTATGTCCTAGTTGTCTGACTAGTTTTCGGGCGTGTGCCAGTCCTTTTGGCCTCCTCCGTTAAACGCCCAAAAAAAAAATCGAACGTAAAGTCATTAAGGTCTGTAACATTAATGTCCCCTTTACCTGCTGTATCCGAAAGGTCTATTCTTTCCCTTCCTTGCGTACGACAGACCTGTCCGTTCGGTAAACCTGGGGAGGAAGAAGATAGTAAAATGTCCATGCTGTTAACTTTTCCATTCGGAATGGTCCCCATTCGATTTCCTTTATCTTCCGAGAGGTTGTTGTGATCCTCTGGGCTCCCAGCTGGTTCACGATGAAACAACGCCTCCCTTGAAACAAAAAGTTCCATCAGCTTCGATATCTCCCCACGCAACGCTGAAACTTCGGCCCGGATGTCCGCTATTTCGCTGCTGCTAGTTGTGGGTGAGTTGCTGCCAGGGCTACGAGTGTTCTCCATTGTCGACACCAGAAACACAGTGTTGGTAGCACACTAAAAATGTAAAACAACGAACCAAGTCACTGTTTGCACTCGTATAACGGTCAGGAACTAACAATCAAGTTTGCTCTGTTAAACGAGATGACTCCACAATATAGATGCCAGTCATATAATCAGACCCTCAGTACAAAGAAAATAAAGAGTCTCGTTAGAGCCAAGGTAAATACCTAAAAATTGCTGTTAAAAGTTGAAGCATTTATTTTCCACACAGTGAGTTTAGCACTTTCACTCGTACACCACGAGCTTCCTCAGAACTGTTAAATGAACTCTCATTCATTATTTAAATACATAGCATTGGCGCCATATGCAAATTGCTTAAAGCTGCAGTACTTTTAAGCAAATTAAAGCATACAAACATATGGAAATATGAAAATATAAAAATATGAAAATATGAACTATCAAAACAATTCTTCCTTATTATTGAAATCTAAAACATCCACATCTGACTTATAAAATATGTTACTCTATATAATAAAATAAGGGTTATATTGAACTCCTGATACAATATCCCTTTCGAAAAAATACAAAATCATCCATTGATGCCCAAATACATAAGACTCCTTAGTAAAATAGTTATGCCTACAAGCTTACTAAACTATATGTAGACTGTAAACACCAATAATATATACCTTATGAAAATGCATTGATATATGAAAATGACAGCACATAACAGGTGTGACAATCAAGTTATGATTAACAACACTCTAGCTTTTGATTGTCAAAAGTGGCTTGATTGTGATATATTCATTCAAACCAGGCCATGTCATCGCATCCGTATGTATTTGCCACCAATATTCCCTATATGCCAACTGATTTTTTATATTACCTCCTCTAGGGTTATACTTAATTTTTTCTAAGATGGTAAATTTGAAAGCATGGTGAGCACCTACATTGTTAGTGTGTTTAAATAGGGCATTTTTTTCATCCTTTGTTTTAATGCTGTATATATGTGAGTATATCCTTTTCTTAAATGGTCTTTCCGTCCTGCCAATGTAAAAAGCAGGACATGTATTACATTTAGCCAAATAAATCAACATATTAGTTGAACAATTGCCTTGTACGGGTCTAATGATGGTTTTATTATAATTTTCTAAAATAATTGTCCTATCTTCACAGATGTGTTTGCACTGTCCACATGCACCGCATTTGCTAGTGTGTTTCCCTGAATTAATTTCACTATTAGGACTATTTTCAAGCAAATATTTTAAGTTCTTTCCCATCTTATACACAAACTTCGATGTTAACCCCAAGATATTTTGTGCTTCTTCATCCATAGTTATTATTTGCCAATTCCTTCTCAATATGTTTTAATTTGGTTGGAAAAAGGACCATACTGTACAATACAAGCTTTTTTAAATGATGAATCATTTGTATTCCCATCACTAGCCTCCCTGCTTAGTGTTTCCTCACTTCCTGTGTGTTTACTACCTAAGAGGGGTGTGTATTTTCGTCCCCACTCCTTTAAAACATATTTTCCAGTATCTGACATCATACATTCATCATAACCTCTCTCTCTAAATAAATCTGTTATGTATGCTAATTCAACTTCTGTGACTCTACTATCAGATGTCATTCTCAAGGCCCTTATGATTTGCCCCTTGTAAATGTTATATTTCAATTTATAAGGATGGTTACTGCTATAGTCTAAGTATGAATTAGAAAAAGTTGTCTTTCTATTTATCCTTGATTTAAACTGCCCATCCTCTATATATACTAGGGTATCCAGATATGCAACACCATGTGTACTTTTTTCATGGGTAAATTTTAAGAACTCGCTAGATTCATTTAGATATAAAGTCCATAAATTATCAATCATAAAAGCATTTTAAAGAGAAGAACATTATTTATTAGTTTCTGAGGTATCTATTTAAATGCTCATTGCAACACACTTCTGTACTCTAAAGTCTAAGGATTTTGTCAAGACCAGTGTGGTTTATATTGCTTTTGTGCATTGCTTTTTTCTATATGGGTGGGGAAAACAAAGAAGAACTTTAGATCAAGAATCTTAGATCATTAGAGAGATATAAAGAAAGACATTATATCCAGCACTTTGGCAAAGCCTATCAAAGATATTAGAGATAAAAAATGTGTTTCCAGTGATTTTTTTACATCATACTGTTGCACAAAGAAACTCATTGGCAATGGTGTTTGCAAGTATGCAGGATATCAGGAATTAAAATAGAGGCTATATTGAACAGATGGAGTAACCAAGGGGTTAACTGTTATACCCTTTTGTTTTGTATTTCTGTGGGGTTGTCCTCCATCTGCTGACCTTCAGCCCCCCACACTCTGTTGGCCATTCATTCCTCATGGGGTGAGAGATGTTCTTGTTCCATTCATTCCCCATGAGGTGAAAGTCAGTCAGAGAATGATCATGCTAGATACCATTACAGCCATCTTTATTATGTGGCCTAACACCAATCCCTGGGAGTGAAGTAGGCTTCTGGATCACTGCATCACTGCATCACTGCAGAAGGCCTGCCTTTGTCTCCAATGCAGATGCATGCTCACTCCTTGATGCTCCCTCACAAGGGGTTACCATACCAGCTTGGGTGGACCCACCTGATTCCCTACCCAACGTAGCAGCCTAGTCTACTCACTTGGAGTACCAGGTTACTGTAGAGGGAGGACCCAGCACAACCACCCTGGCAAGTGCTGTGACATAAGCTACGCAAGTCTCACCCACCCTACCTGGCCCATCCAGCTGCTAAGTTAGTAATCAGTATTGGGTTGTCTGGGTCAAAGTCAGGGTTTTATCTGTTAACACCATAGAGCTGGGTATTGTACTTAATTTAAACTATTGTTGAGACCAGAGTACTGTAAATTGCAAAATTTTAAAAAGCTGTGTTTTTAATGGTGTTCAGAAACAGTAAACAGGCTATCTGAAACCTCTCTCTTCTTGTGCTTAAACTAAGATTATTAAATTATTTTAATATTTCTGAATTTGATACTTTCCTGTATTGCTTTATACATATAAGACTGGATTGGTAAGAACTTTGGACCATAAAATCATGCTGGAAACTACCCTCCAGGGGGTTTACTTACAGGAACTTGGCTACTCTCCTTGCTAACTCCTCCATCATGTTTGATTGTTGGTGTGTTGTACAGCTATATTTTGTCCTCTCTAGATTTCAGAAGGTTCTTGTTAGAGGTTTATTCTTTCATTTACATTTTTAAGGAAATACTTTTTTCCCTTACATATTCGTTCTACCAGTTCCATCATCAGATTTGTCTTACCTTTCCTTATTATCTTCAGTGATGTTTTTTCATGGTTCTTCATATTAGTGCCCCTTCTTTCTTTCGATTTTTAAATGCCCATCTTTTGTAATCTGCATTTCTGTATTGGTTGATCTTTGTTCTTCTCAAATGTCAGCAATTACTCCTCCTACTGCAAACCATACTGTAGCATAATTACTGTTTGCAAGTAGTACCTTAACATCAGGTCCCTTATCTTTACATTTTTATTTAATACAACAGAATTCTTCCTTTCTTTATTTTCCTGAACTGTCTGAATGAATGCAACCTGCTCTAGTATTTGCATTAGTTTACTTCCCTTAGATCTGGGTGCTGCAATACTCAAGCTTGCTTCTACAAATTAAAGGAGAACCACACCCACAGACTCAAAAAACATGCTTATTTCATCATGGTTTGGTGTTTCCTACATTTTAACACCACTCTGGGACTATTTACAGGTTTTTAAATATTTTTATATGTAATTTGTCAGTCTGACCACATGGGGTCTGGCATCTTGAAATAATTCTGATTGTTTAGGCTGCCTCTAGGTATCCCACAATGCAGTGCTTGTCTGTAAACAAATTACATTACACAGGCTCCTTTCTTCCTAAAGCTCCTATCATGGCATTTATTTTACATGCATATACTGCTGTCTTTCAGTCAGTTAGTTTTAAGTAAAATTTCATGCCATTCAGTGACTAATTAAAACACAAACAGTACAAATGCCACAGAACAGACTTTCAAAGTGCTTTTTACTGCTGTTTCTTTTTAGAATGGCTAAACTGCAGTCTTTTGTGAAGCCTGAATTGTACTAGTTTGACACATCTCCCATCCCCCTTCACACCTAAGTTCCCCAGCTGTCAAAGTGCTAAGGGTAATTTGAGCAGTTACCTACTGTGATTGACAGCTCAAAGCAGAAGACTTGACTCATGTACTGTTTTCTTGTTCTAGCCTTTACTTTCTATATGGGTAGGGGAAAGACCAGGGAGCTATGACATCACAGCATGGATGGGTTTTTATGATGGTAGTGGTGATGTCAGTTTAGCGAGGGAAATGGCCAGAAAACTACATGTATTCAGTGGCCTTAATGACATCAGTGAATTGGAGATTGCAGCAAGAGTGGGACACAAGTTTTTTGAAAGTGAAACCACCACAGTAGAGTAAGGTACTGTTCTAGTGGAGAGAAACAGTCAATTTAAAATATTTTAAATGCTGCATTTTTGTTTATTCACAGCAGAGACACTAAATATGGAAAAAAAAGACAGAAAAGTTGAGCATTTAATAATAGAATCCCATTGTTGTCCTGTAAGGTCACGCATAAGAAGAATTTGTTCCCTCATTTCTCTCATTCCCTGTCCATTTATACTGTTTGTACCATCACATCTTTTGAATTTCCTGTATCTAGTGTTTGTGTATTGAATGTAGCCATGATCGATCTAACCATTCATCTAGCTGATAGCTTAGGCAGTAACAGGTGTGTTCTCACCATATGAAGTGATCTATGAAATAGCCTTCCTTGGTTGGTTTCATATTCTCCACAAATCTTATTCTGCCATATTTTTGTAGCAGTTGATATTCAGGGACATCTACATACCCAAGACAGTGGGCGGCCTAAGACAGTGGCCTTCACATGCATCAGATTACAAATTCAATAAAAAAGTGGGAAAAATGGACAAATGCAATGTTCTGCAAAACAGAAATGGAAACAGTTGTGCATGTAATTGTTCAGTGTGATATACTCATGACTTGGGGAGACTGCAAAGCACCATTATGTGCAAGGCTGTTGTACTGGGGATTATGTAAACATTAAACTATAGAAGCATCTGAGACCACTGGAAACATGAACCACAAAACATTAACAACAATGAGACCACAGAGCATCACCCGGTGCCAACCGGTGAGAATACAGATGCAAGAAAAACAGATATATTAGTCCAAGAAAAAAGATAAAAGTAGCATTAATCATTGAAATTGCTACACCTAGCAATTATAGTGTCTTACATAATGAGACACGCAAAGTAATAAATATTATTGCAAGTAGAAATAACAGTGATGTGGAAGAAAGTTAACTAGACAGTTCCAATAGTACTAACAGGCCTAATAAAATAATAAGTCACTATAATACTTAAACATGCTACCAGTACATGTAACTCAGCATGACTTGCAGAAGGAGGCAATTCTAGATACATTGGGGGTGCTGAGAAAAGCACTTTTAGCAAACTTCAAAGACTGAAGTAATACTAATCTCATGAACTGTAATTGTACCCTGACATTTAGAGAAATTAAAAAAAAGCATTTTAAAATGCTCCCTGCTAGCTGCATTGGCATGCCTGTACTCCAAGCTGAGCAATTCTCCTCCCCAATGCCACCAGCAACTCCTTGTTTCAAACCAGAAATATTAATGAAAATAAGACACATGCATTATCAAATAAGACATATTTGGATACTTTTTCTGTTAATGGGCAGCAGTTATGCCATGAGAAATACACAGAAAATGAATGCAAAACTTTCGTAATGACATGCTGACATTGTCAACACATGTTCCTATTTCTGCAAGCCCTTTCTCTATGTTCGGTTCACTTGTTCAAAAGATGTGCCTATTTTTACAAGTTGTTTTACCATTGCCTGTGTGTTTAGGTTGACAGATCTGCCTCAGAGCATTCCACATATTATCAGGCTCACCCTTACAAATCAGCAGGTGTTCAGAAAGATTCCTTATATCTTCACAATATAAGGTGAGATTTACCCTGCATTTAGGAAGTAATACACACTGTTGGGAAAATGGTCTGTGTAAGTGACAATGACTTCCCATGAAATTAGTAACAGTCCCACAACAAAGGTGAAATTAAAAGCAGAATACAACAGCAGGATAAGCAACACTGACTTTGCAGGAAACATGAGCAGTACTGTCACCAGAAAGCACAAACAAAAAGCCCAGCAATGCAATAAACAGTACTGACATATGGCAAAATCAGTCACAGTGTGAGAAGGAAGGCCAAAGGAAGACCACCCATAAAATAACAGCAATGATGTCAGATGAAGTGTAAATTGTGCCTGCTGCTCCCTTAACGGTTTCTCCTGATCTTCATTTACCATTTTCACCACATGTTCCTATTTCTGAAACTCGTTTGTCCTCATTGTGAGTGTGTGCACATTGACAGTTACATGTGAGAACATCAATAATACTCTGAGGACAAACACAGACTTACAACCAGAAAAGAATAACCAGCAATGAGTTGGCATCAACTGCACATTTTGCCTGCTGCCCCATTAATGGAAAAGTGCCGACATTTGCTAGTGAATACATGTTGACTTAGATGATAATCCAAAAGCCAAAGCAGATGGTGAAGATACACATTCAGAATGGTATGCAGGGAGAGTCTTCTCACAGATAAACTCTATATAATTAATGCCAGGGACCTTCCTTTGGTTGAGCTGATTACCAGACAGAAGCCATCATAGGTAAAAGAACCAGAGGACTACACAAGCACAAAGCTTAAATAATTCAGTCCTGGAATGCTGAGTGTCCAAGTACAGGTAGGCTTCAAAAGCCATGGCTGAGACAGCACGAATGTGATAAATAATAATTACAATAGGAAACCTTTAGGAAAAGAAGTGTCCACCGCCAGTACAGAGCACTCAACCCCTATCCAGCATGACACTACTGATGACAACTTTGGAATTTAGGAGACAAGTATTCAGCAATTTGAGGATCCTGAGCATGTAGAAGAAAATAAAAAATGAAAGAAAGGAAGACGTTCACAGCAAATAACTGGGAAGAAAAAGAAAATGATTCATGTCGATAATTCACATAGATTATATCCTGAAAAGGATACTATTTTATGTAACACACAGTTTACAGAGTATGGTAAATTGTTCAGTCACAAAGCATTCACATTTTTTCAGTAGAGAAACTAGACAAAAGATGCAAGGAGTAGGCTAACAGGAAGAAATCAAAACTGAACAAAGAAGAATTAAAGAACATTCCTGTAAGAAAAAAAGCAGAGAAAGACTGGAATTAACAACATGGCTCAAGCTGTGGGGGTGCAAAGACAGCTGGATGAGAATTGTATGCTTACAAACAAAATGCTTAGTGAAAACTGTGAGATTAATATGACTAATTGCAATGAAGATCATTCATTTGTAAAAATTGATGTGGCAGACATTATTGAATTAGAAGTGGGAGATTCTTCAAATCTGGTCAGAAATGATATACTAGTAATTACAGATTCAGTTATTAGAGGAACTGGTACTTACATTTGCAGAGATGATAATAACTATTGAATAGCATTATGGTTGCCAAGTGCAAAACCTAAAGGATGAGAGTATGGCCTTAGAATGCCTTTATGTAAGGAAGTACAGAACTGTTTTAATTCAGGTTGGCACAAATGATCTCATCTGGAAGGACTCCCTGACTGTTAGTTGGGAACTTACAGCCCTCTTAGATAGTACTAACTTGCACAGGTGTTAGGACATAATTTTCACAATCACATATAGAATGAAGAGTCAGGTCAGCACAAATTAAAAGATTTTTGGGGGTAAATACCTACATGAAAAATTACCATTTCTAAAAAGTATAAATGTGTAGAACATCTAAGCCTAATTTGGGGCACACATGTACTTAGACATTTTAGGAGTCCACTTCTCAAGACAAGGAAAGATAAGTTTTGCAGAAGATATATTGCAATATTTGACTAACACAAGACAGTTTTTTGCCAGGTCAGACATTTAACACTTCAGACCAAAATATGATATATCTGTACTTGATGATAATTCTAGAATCATTGGTAATGATATTTTTATTGGTAAATTTGTTACATTTCCAGAAGACTAATGTATGAAACATGGCAAAGGAACTACGGGAAAACAGTTCTGTCAGGGTATAAATGTTTTTACTGTAACAGACATTCTAACAAAAAATCTGGTGGTAGGTATTATTATACTGATTAAAGATTGTTATGTGTCCTGTGACTATTACATGTTTGATGATAACACCAATATTGTAGATTGTGTAACTGTGACAATAAAAAAAAAAATGGAACTAATAGTAATTGTTGGAGTGTATTGGCCACGAAGGTCAAGTGTTGATAACCTAGAGGAAATCATACATTTCTTGCATGAAGCACAGCTTGCAAAAGTTGATATCTGTGTTAGAAACAATATTTAGAACATACCCAGAGCCTGTTTATTGCATTTTTTGTGTTGCACTTAATTTAAAATTGTTTTTTCTTAAAATTCCATTTTACCTGCCTCTGACCTAGCACACACATGTTGGGGTCATTTATTGCACTGTTCTGACTAGTTTGCTACTTGTGTGTCTCTGCTATCCTTAAACAAAAACAAAAAAAACAAACAAATCTTGCTATTTCCCCACTTTCTATAATTTAAAAAAAGTTCAGTTACAGAGTTGCTGTTCTGAACTGTTTGTAAGTTTCTTGGAGACCAGTGCTTACTTGGGCTAAAGGGAAGTCTCTGTGTTCACCAGTGGCAGTGGTTAACACTGAGCAGCCTGCCTGTCCCTGTAGGAGTGGTTACTGCCTAGAAACTGTAGTTTTATTGGCCATTTTGGGCCATTTCCAAACTCCTTGATCTCTCTCTCTTAAAACCCTGCAACTCTCTTTTTGCGTGGTGTAGCGCACAGAGCAGCGTCGGGCAGCGCCAGTTAGCTGGGGTATAGTATTCCTGGCTCCACAAAGTCTGCGCTGCAAATTTTCCCTTAGAACTAGGCAAGCCTCAACTCAAGTGCTTCAGATCAACTGCTCTTTTGCAGCACTTGCATAACCCAAATCAGCACTTGTCCAAATCTCCTAGACAGCACTATTATAATACAGCATAAGACTCTCGACTGTGAAATTCACTTTTCCAAGCATGTCCAGAGGTCAGCTTCAGGTATACTCTCCAGTTCATCTGGTGGAATTGGGCATCCTGAGGCAATGTCACAACTGCTTCATGTATACAGACAACCTTCTCCTCTTACCTATAGACACAAACACTTGTGAGAGATGCAAATACACAGCCAGATTGGAGCTAAGCGCTCTCAGCCCATGACTGTAACAGACAGTCAAGAGGAGAAGAGATACACTAGCATCATACGTACCTCTCAACTGTACAGATTTTCACAGAATGTCCAGATTTTTGCTTCATATTTTTGGTCTGTTCCTCCTAAAATCTGTACTTTTCTGGCAAATAGCTGAGGATTGAAGTCATTAAATAATGACAAACATTTGAGTTTAAGACTCCACATCCTTCAGAAACTTCATGTTAATACAAAACCTATTATTCTAACAACTTTCTACGTTTGTAAGAGCAATATTTAAAATCTGTCCCTATTTGTCTCCCCATCATTTAGGCTTTGTCCAGATTTTTTGCTCTAAGAGGTTGAGAGTTATTCACACCACCAGTCACACATGGATCTACAAAACAAGCACTGGCAAAACATACACATAAATACACAAAAACATATTCGGAGGCACTAGGTACCAATCTGGAAAAGAAACAGTGCCCTCCAAAGCAGACAAGCAAGCAACCTGCACCTCCAAACACAAGCCAGAAAACACATAATTCACCTCAGCAGTGTGCCTCACGACAGCCCCTAAGGCAAAACACTGTTTCTAAGTTTAAAACACCATACCCAACACACTAGTAATAGGAGACTCTATAGTAAGGCACACAGATGTTCCACTCACCAGGCTGAACAAGGAGAAGGTTACTGTCAGCTGTCTGTCGGGTGCTAGGATCCGCCACATAACACAGGCACTTGGGTCACTCCAGAACAAGTACAAGTATGACGCTGTCATTGTACATGTTGGTGTGAATGATCTAAGACATACCTCCCTGGACTACATGAAAAGAGACATTGAGGAGCTCTCTAATCATTTAGCCCAAGCTGGTATGACCCTGACCTTGAGTAGCATACTACCTTCACCTAGAATGATACCACAATACAAAGACAAAATTATCAATTTCAACAATTGGCTAAGCTTCTGGTGTCATTCTAAGGGGGTCCAGTGTCTGTCTGCCTGGGATGACATGATAGACAAGCCTCACTGTTTCGCCAGAGATGGTTTGCACCTGTCACTCCTAGGCTTTCGAATACTGGCTAAGGCTCTTGCCATCCCCACAGTGCCTTTTTTAGGCAAGGCTCAAAGGACAAACCAACCACCATAACCAGCACAGGTAACCAAAAACTAAGGGAAATGCTACTCAACGCCAGAAGTCTCAACCTCAAAATGCACGCACTCAAGGCACTCCTCAGTATGGAGAAACTCGATGTTTGTGCAGTGATGGAAACCTGGTTCAAGGCTCCAGAGAGCACCCCAGCACTACCCGGTTACAATTCATATGATACCTTCCGGCCTCAGTTACCGGATCGCAGTACAAAGGGTGGAGGTGTATCCATATTCATCAAGGATACCCACATTTCCAGGTTAGTGGCACAGCATGATGCTCCAGAGATCATCCATGTGCAACTATCAGCAGGCAAAACCACATTTCAAGTCGTAGCCTGTTATAGATCGCCCACCATGTCCCAAGATGCTCACTCAGCATTCCATGAGGCATTGGAAAATATAAAGGTCCTACCCAACACCATAATTTTGGGTGATTTCAACTACCCTGGTATAGACTGGGTGAACTATCAAAGTTCTAACTCCTATGCCCAGTGGTTCATAGAATTTATAAATTCAAATGCCCTTGAACAACTGGTATGTTCTCCCACTAGAGGGGACAACATATTGGATTTAGTCATTACAAATATGGTCGCCCATTGTACCACACCCATTATCACTCCCTCTCTGGTCAGATCAGACCACAAACTGATAACCCTGGACATCCTCACCCCTCCACCTCCACCAGTCAAAGAAACCATCATAAAAAAATCTTTCCAAAGCAAACTTCAAACTACTTGCGTCAGAAGTGGAAAGCTTCACTACTCCCTTGCAGAAGGATAATGATATCCAGGATGCAGAATCCTACACCAAGGCACTTTATATACATCTTCAGGATTGCATGGACCATGCTATCCCAAATAAAACCAAGACTCCTTCCTCAAGCAAGAAGAAACCAGTCTGGTGGACCCCGGCCATAAGCAAACTATACAATAAAAGGAGGAGACTTATACAAAAAAAGGCCAAATTTCAAGTAGAAAAATCATCCCTGATCGGCATTAGTAAGAAATTGAGGGCCCTCATCAAGTCAACTAAAGCCAATTTCGAAAAGAAGGTTGCCAAGGATGCCAAGGATAACCATAAGGCCTTCTATGGTTACATCAAAAACCTAAATGGCAACACTCATGTCTGTTCTGAGCTAGTACAAAATGGAACAAAATACACTGACATTGCCAACATCTTGGCTGATAGGTTCAGTGGAAATCCCCCACCACCACCTACAGGGCCTATTACTATTCCAGGAGATTGTGTAACTCCAATTATTACTGATACGTTGGTTAATAAGGCTCTATCTAAAGCTAAAAACATTGCCTCCATGGGACCAGATGGTGTCCCGGGCTGTGTCATATGCGAGCTCCAAAATAAATTAACCCTGCATCTGAATACCCTGTTCAGTCTCAGCCTCTCAACAGGATATGTGCCCATAGAATGGTGCACAGCAACGGTGGTTCTGGTGCACAGCAACGGTGGTTCTGCTGCACAAGGGTGGGTCCACAACCGACCCTGGGAACTACCGACCAATAAGCCTGACCAGTCTGATCTGTAAGACAGTGGAGTGAATCATTATGGAACTCATAAATGGAGAGACTGGGAACTTCCAAACACTTGACCGCACACAGTTCAGCTTTGTAAAGGGCAGATCATACCTCCTGAACCTGGTGGACTTCTTTGAGACAGTTACTCAGGCTATAGATAAGGGAAAGGAGTTACACACAGCTTACCTTGACCTTGCTAAAACATTTGACACCATTCCCCATTCGGGTATTATTGATAAACTCACCAACCTGGGCATAAACCCTTCTGTCACAAGATGGATCGCAAACTGGCTCTCAGACAGATCCCACAAAGTAAGAGTAGCGGGATCTATGTCCGAATCCAAACCAGTAACGAGCAGTGTGCCTCAGGGCTCAGTCCTGGGGCATCTCCTGTTTGGCATATACTTCCCAGAAGTACAGGCAAGCACTGAAGGGCTGTGGCTGACCAAGTTTGCGGATGACTGCAAACTGGGTGCTATAATAGAGGCTCCAGCCGACATGGATATCCTCCAGAAGGGCCTTAATGAGACTGATGCATGGTGTCAAAGCCATGGTCTCAAGCTAAATGCTAAAAAATGCGTAGTAATCCCCTTTGGAAAAAACAGAGTACCCACGAACTACCACATAGGAGGTAACCCCCTGAAATCTGAAGAAGTAATAAGGGATCTAGGGACCCAAGTAGATAGTCAGCTTTCCTTTGATAACCATGTTGCCAAGGTGGTTTGAAAATCCTTCTATGTGACCCATCTGATCATGAAAGGGTTCACATCAAGATCTAAGGATGTAGTGGTGCGCCTCTACTCTCCCCTCATCAGACCCATTATTGAGTACAATGCACCAATTGGAATGTATCTGGCTAGGCATCTGCAGCAGCTAGAGAGAACACAGAGGTACCTCACTAAGAGGATTACTGGCCTCAAACAGTTGCCCTATGCAGCACGATTGAAAAAACTAAGGCTTTTCTCTGTTGCATACCGCCTTTTCAGAGGCGATCTCTATCTAACATACAGAGCCATGTCCAACCCAGAACTGTTCAACATGCTCCATCTTAGCAAAACAAAATCTACTCGAGCTACACGCTCTAGGGATATAAACCTCAGCACAACAATGAATAGAACATGCTGGAGGGATAGATTCCCTTCGCAAAGACTTCCCTTGCTATGGAACAAGGTCCCGATCTACATAATATAGAGCCCCTCACTATCACTCTTCAAGAGGAACCTTGATGAGTGGATGGGTAACAGAAAGTTCACACCAGGGATCATACCAACAGCTCCACTAGATAGGGGCCAAGGGTACTAGCTGCTAGATCTAGGGCCTAGGGAACTAACCAAAGGGGCGGTGAATACCGCACAACGTGGCTGGGCTAATATATGCCTTCAGGCAGATAGCCCAGTACCTACCTATGAACCTATGAAAACAATAGTAGTGGGACTTAAAATTTTCCAGAAACAGACTGAAAAAATGTTGATTCATCAACAATAGGAAAGAAATTATCTACAACATATGTCCAGGAACAGCAATGGTTGCAGATTGTAAACAAATCTACCAGGGAAAGTGACATACTGGACAGTTTTTGTGTTCTAAGGATATGACTTTTACTTCATGTCAAGTTTTACCAATGTTGATATGCAGTGATCACAGGGATTACAAATGTTAAATTACTGCTTGATAATTTTGCCAAAGGGAAATCTAAACCAATGCACATAAGAATAATAACAGACTATATGGAAGCAAAACAGTCAGTATGTAAACCTAATTGGAATGATGTATTCAGTGGAAAAGCTGTAGAAGGAATGTGGTAAGTTTTGAAAGGGAATTTGTTTCAATGCAAGAAATATTTAAAAGGTTTAACATCAGGATCTAGACACATAAGGTAATTATGATTAGAGATAAACATAAGAAATGGAAATGAGGTTGACATATAACTTTGAAAACTGAAATAAACAAACTGGGCATATAAATTAAACATAGTTTGAGAAAAGATCAGGAAAATATGAAGAACATTTATATAAAAATATTGAACATAATAGGAAACCCTATTATAGAAGCATAAGCAGTACAGGGAATAAGTGTATACAAATCTATACATTATGTGTAGATCCTGAAATGTGTACTCACTCACAACAGATTATATATTTGTTTACAAAATCTTATGTAAAACAGTTTGGCACGACAAAGTGTGTGTGTGTGTGTGTGGGGGGGGGGTGATAACATCCAGGTAACTTAATATAATGATATCAAATTAGATTATATTGAAAAAGAACTATACATACTATACCCAAAGAAAGCGCATGGAGGAGATGGAGTTAGCAATAATGACCTAAAAACATTTCAGCATGAACTTATAGTATAGTGCCCTTAAATCTGTTATTCACTAGGTCCTTTAAATATGGAGAGATTCATCAAGACTTGATGCACTTGTTTAAGGAAAAGGAGAACAGGGCAAACCCAAATTCATATAAACCTATAAGTTGACTTTCTTGGTGTGGACCTCCTGAAACATAATGTTCTAGTATCATATAAAAACAATTATAAATTAAACATTGGGCTGCTATATAATTTATATAGACTTAACTTTAGCCTTTGATAGGGTCATACACAAAACACTTGATCGATAACTTAGAACAACTAGGTATTGTTGTAATCTCAATAAAACAGATAGTTGCATGGCTTACAAATTGGACATTACAAGCATCATACAGTAAGTAGACATGTGAAATTTGAGATTACAGCCAGGGCATCACACAGGGCGCTGTCCTTGTCCCATGCTAGTTTAGGTTGTATCTTTCAGATCTGTCTTTTTCATCTGAGCCTTTTTATAGTCTGCACACAGATGACTTAAAAATAGGTAAACTAATTACATCTACTACAGATAGGGCATATCTGCAAAAGGACTTTACAAAATTGACCATTTGGGCACAGGAGACTGATATGCTAATAAATCAAAAACTAAGCGAATGAGATTTGAGAGACATAAATTGAAGGGTGAATATTTAATGCTGCACAATGTGATTGAAAATGTAGGTTAATTTAAGGACCTCAGTATATGGGTAGATCCAGATTTAATTTTTTTGCTGATCATATCATCTAATTGGTTAATGATAGTTACAAAACAATAGGCTGCATAAAAAGATTTATAAAGTTTAAGAAATCAAAACTAGTAACCAAAAATGCATGGAATATAACAAGCAGGTGTCTCAAACTATAAAAATGTATAAGAAAGACAAACATAATGTATTTAATTAACACCAATGTTAAGTGCTTTCATCAAAACTGAAGTAAGATATCAAGACGTTATCAGACTATATAGTATGCCAACTCATTACCTTAAATTTAAATACAAAGTATACAATGTAATTGCTAGTTATGCAACAAACACTAATGAACATGAATCCTTTAAATCTCATTGTTTTAAAATGCATTTAAAATTAAACAAAAAAATTGTTACTTTGTTTTTTCTACCATTTTACAGAACATGCCATCTAAATTCTCTGACTTCCAGCAAAGTTCTCCCTCTCTCCTGCTCTAAAATCTGTATTCAAATAATGCATTTTCAGCACTCAGTCTTACAAATAGCAATACACACATGCGCATACACACACACATACATGTGAGACTCCATTTGAAAAACCCCAGTGATGTCATTGCTCTATGTAGTACTTTAATGTAACAATTTGCTCACTGTGCCATATATCTACACACACAACAGTTTTCACATCTATAAGTGCCTACTGTTAAAAACTGCCATTACAAACAATCTTACTTTTTTCTCAAAAATCTGTTTGAGATTTCTGCTTCTCTTCATTATACATTATGAATTTTTAAACAGCCTTTAATTTATTTTCTAGAGTTGTATCTGCCAAAATAATTTTCAGTTTTGAATTATGTTTGTGAGTTAATGACGTTGATATCAGAGAATGACTATATATTTTTCGAAGGGCATTACTTTCAACAAATTAAAAGGGTTGCAATGGGGGCAGCATGTGCCTCTGCATATTTGGATACTAAAATTTCACATACCACTGTAGGGTTTAAATCTAATGTATACAGAAAGAACACGTTTTGCAGTTCCTACCTTAATTTTTCCAGTAATCACCATCTGAGTCAAAAGAAAAGACTGGTTAAAGGACAAGCTATTAGAGTGGCAAGAATGACCTCTCAGCACAAAGACCATAGGTATGAATTGCTGCAGGTGGCAGACATGTTCTGCGAGAGGGGTTATCTCATTAAGTTGGTAAAAGACATTATGGATGATGTATATAACAAATGGGGAGGGTCAGATATTTGCCACTCTTGGGTAAGGGACTTGCTGTTGAGGTTAATTCCACCAGTTCCAACAGTAACAATGGTAAGAAATATGAGAAGGCATGTGTTGTTCCTCACAATCAGGTATCTGGAAAAATAAGGGACATTATAAGTAAGAACTGGAATATCTTTAGAGGTATTTCCAGGGTAAATCATATCCTGGGTGATGAACCCTTTTTTATTAGAAAAACTAGTGCAAATTTAAAGAGACTTTTAGAAAGTGGAAACATTAACAATGGGGCAGGTGGGGTAGGTACGAGACCCTGTGGTTTCTGTAGTCAGTGTGCATACATCAACAGAAATATGGAGATCATATTAGACGACAAAGTGTACAGTATAATTATTTTGAAAAAAGGTAATTGTGTTTCTACTAAAATAGTATATTTGGCAAATTGTTGTACCTGTACAGCATTTTATGTTGGGAAGACTGAGCGTGCGCTAAGAAACAGGACATATGAGCAACAAGAAAGAGACCAATGCACTTTATAAACATTCCGTAACTTGCAAAGGCTTCAGAAAGTTCACTTTTTTTCATTGTTGAACAGATTTTAAACAATCCCAGAGGGGGAACTGGAAAATTTTGTTAAACAAAAAAATAGACTTTATGGCAATTTGAGGACAACAGCCATGCTTTTACCAGGTTTAAATGAATTTATTTCCAACGCCCCCATTCAAAAGGAAAAAGCAGATAGGTTAACATGAAAGCACTTTAAGGTCAATAATGAAACAATTAAATACTGGACTGGTATACACATATTTTATAAAAAAAATGGTTTATGAAGTAGTATCATTCAAATGCTGCATGTTTTAATTTATTTTATGATAAGAATAATACAAGTGATTATATTCATGTGTTTTTTATTGAGGTTACTGGGTAAAATGACACAGGGATCATGTGGCAAATTAAGGCTGTATTTTATTGGAAGTGTCTTACCACGTGGCAACAATCTTTTCACTATTTAAATAGTTTGAGGGTGGTATATGTAGATTCTGATGAAGTCCCCAGTTTGACTGGGACAAAAGTGTTTAATCTGTTTATCAATGTTTTTGTAGATTAAAGGAAGGTGTGTAAACCTGCTTGACCTTTACTTTGTACAGTCTTGTTTCTTTGGGTTTAGTGTATTTTGTGGACTGACTGTGCAACCTTTGTTTGGTGAGTATCAGGATAAGCTTTAGATTTCTTGTGACTCTGCAAAGGGTCAAATGGGTAATTGAAGAATGAATGGAAAAAAAATTACACTTCATTAATAATGGTATAATTTCAAATCAAATTCTTTAGAAACTAAGCTGCAAATGTATGTATATTATGTATATTATTACTGGTAAATATATACAAAACTATCATAATTTTTCATATATACCGGCAACATTGTTATATTTATTACAAAACTCCATGATCTGGCACTTCCATTCCCCAATCTCTGCTGAAAAGGGGCTCGTTGGAGCTCAGTCGAGCTATCACAGTTAAAAAATGAGAATAAATAATTTTTTTTTTGTTTAAAAGGGTAAGAATTTTGTCATTCTGATTTGGAATTTATTCTAACCTAATGTAAAATATTCAGTATAACAAAACATTTTTTCTCATTTTATGGAAAGTATGCACTCAAGAAGTGTAATGACTTTACAAATGCTTAAAAATGGGGAATTTGAATTTTGCATGGTCAACAATATACTATAAAATATTTTGTGTAACATGAAACTGTGCTCCTTTATTACTGCTTTTCAGTGGTGCAGACTTGGCAGGTATACTGTATGTGTGAAACAATATGAAATACATTACTGTAACAATTATTGTTTTATTTTATTTGTTTGTTTGTTTGTATTTATTTTTAGAGTACAGCACAGACTAAAATAACCTTTTTCTGGCACAGCACATAAGCACTGTTTTATTAAGTGACTTATTCAGAGTCGTACAGTAAGCAATTGGAGTCTTTAGGAGCCAAATCATGGACTAAAAGAAGCAGCTCATTAATAGTTCATAGCTTTAATCCTTTGCAACAACTGCCAGACTCACAATAAGACATCTAAGGTATACACAGTAAATAATGTGGCTATAAGTGATAGAAACAGAGGCAATCTATGGATGAAACTGACTGATTCTCTGGTGTTGTTTGACCAAGGTAAACAGTTATTAGTCTGCTTTGAAGGGTTAGTGTGCACTTGTGTAAAATCATTATAATATACTACTGTGAACATTTTTTATCACAATCAGACATCCAAGAGTATACTATCAATCAGTGACTGTAACTGATAGGTACAGAGACTGCCTGCAGATAAAGGTACCTGACCCTTGCTGTCATTTGATTAAACTTATTCATTGCTCAAGCTTGGCAGGGGCAGTGTGACTATACATGTGTGTATGTGGGTGTACATGATTTGTGTTGTCAGTGTGTGGGGTCATTGTATGTATGTGAATAAAGTTCCATCATAGTTTTCATTGTTATGCCACATCTTTCCAGTCAAAGTAGACACCTGTCAGAATGGGAATATTTGACTGTGGCTACAAAGGTCTCAGACTAATGTCTGTGATATTTTACAAGTATAGTGAAGATACAGACAAGTTCTGAGAATGCAGGGCACCTGTGTGTGTGTATAAGTAGATGTATAAAAATATTCATTGATTTTATCTGACTTTATCTGCACACACACACACGCACACACACACACACACACACACACACACACACTGGGAAGTACATACATAAAAAGAGATTAGAGTAATTATCTTTCAGAAATAAACATACAATGCATTACAGAACATTCTGACCCTTAGAGTTTCTGGAAGTATGGTAGCCCTGAGATCCCTGGCTGTCTAAGGAAACCTTGACCCAGGCTCAGAGGTGGTGGGGGGTATTCTCTTCCTCTGCTCTGGACCCCATCTAGTCTAAAACCATTCCTGTGCCTGGGGAAATCAAACGAGTTTACTTACTATGTGTTCTTTCCAGATCAAGCAGGCTCTGGTCTTACTGTAAGGCAAAGCTTAAAGAAAGTCAGGCAGTGGCAGTTGGTAATTAGCATTGTAGTACTGCTGTATCTGATACTGTCATAGAAAAAATAGTTATCAATACTAATTCAACTAATGATATGGGAATGGGAATGAAATTAGGGAGTGCAGTCATTTTTGCGGCAAAGACACCTGTTTGTTTTTCCTCGTGTGCTTTTGTACCTGAGCACACTAACATTTATCAGAAAAAATAAACAAACTGTTCCCTTACCAAATAATTCTTGAATAAACAACAGCTGAAATCTCTGATAAACATGTTAATAATATTATTTGGTTACTTACTGTTTCTTCTCAAAAATACAGTATTTGTATTGTTTGTACTACTACTGTTATCAAAATGGTTACTGGCAAAAAGATAACAATTTGTGTAAGGAAAGACTGGAAATCCATACTTTTGTGGCTACCATATCATTTGGTGCAGAAAAACAGGCACTCCAGTTAGCTGAAAGTGAATTTCACCTACCCTTGTAAACAAAGTGTGAAACATGAACTCCTCCCTCATTAATGAGGAAGTAACCAGACGAGACTACAAAAGCAATGAAAAAGCTGCTTGTGCCTACATGAAGCATTCCTTCCGGATGTTATACTACATCATACGTGTGTTAGTCTTGCTATGTTGTACCTGCAAGGACTTTGTAACACCAGAGGAAATAATAGTTATGTAGTATTTTTACAGTCGCTTTAATTTTTAGAGTTGCTTTGTTTTTCTAGAATTTCATCTATGGAGCTTTAATATGAACTTTAAATTTATTTTTCTGCTATACTACTTGAATTAAAACACTTAGGTGAATATACTGGTGTGAGAAAATATACTGACATGCTTGGTATGAAAATCAAAATGGTACATGAACTGTCCTTTTCTTTGGTTTGAGGTTGGACCCTGTTTTAAGTGTCCTCTTGGCAAAGATTGCATCTTCAGCTTTCCAGGGCAACTTTTTAGTGCATGCCCTGACAGAGATAATAATAAACATGATGATATTCAAGTTTAGAACTCTTCTGATCCTTACTCTGAGTGTTGCCCCGCACAACAGTGCCAAGCCAGGGTGCTGGTTACAGAACCCAAACCCTAAAGGGTTTAAAAGAGAAGAAGACATCACTTTTGGAGCAATTATTCCTGTTCATTACAAAAAGGTTTACAGTGAAGATACTTTTACAAAGCCACCAGCGACAATGCCCTGTGAAAGGTAAAGCTAGGTTTTCTGTCAATCTTTAAGCTGGTAATATATTAAGAGCATGGCCGAATGTGGAATACCTGCAGATATATAGTGCTGTTACATCATTTGTCAGCAGTGTGAGCATGCTACAGCTAGTGTGACAGATCAGTTCAAAATATCTCAGACAAACAGACAGACACACATACATACACACACACACACACACACACACACACACACACACACACACACACACACACACACACACAAACACATTTATTCCAAACAAACATGTAGACCCATACAGACACGTTTATTTTAGACAGTACAGAAAAAAATGCAATTTATCTGTGAAACAACTTAGCACAGTTGCAGACTGCATTAATATTACAGGAAACTGATCCGGTCAGTTGTATAATACAGCAGTATATCATTTATGCGCATGTAACACAGGCAAGACTACTGTAAAATTTCTTTTAGCCGTCATTTTTTGCTGTCAGCTATATTTGCCACCTCCTATTTTTCTGTCAAGTGCTATTCTGAAGCTTGTTCTATGACTGACAAGTTGTTCAGTGATTTAACAATCCATCCATCCATCCATTTTCAGTAGCCTCATTATCCATTTCAGGGTTACTCAGCATAAAGCAGAAACAAATTCTGTATAGGATCTTCACCCACTCTAATATGCATGCAGTGTCAAACATATAGTGCATACACACCTAACTGAAGTTTGCACGTCACTACTTCACCTGTCTGCACATTTTTGAACATAAAAGGAAAGCAGACATCTTAGCAAACATTTATGGGAGCACAGGTTGACAAACACATTCTATATTGGTGGTACTAAAATAGGAAACCAGACCATTGCACCTATTGCTATAAGATAGTATTTTTAAATTTGTGCTACATTTGATATTTCATTCATTTAGTTGCCCACTTCAAATACCGTTCATGTCTATGAAACTACAGCCCTTACAGATCAACAAATAAGGTTTCAGAAGTACTTTCTGCTTTGGCACCTTTTTTTTTTACTTTTAAGCTACCCACACTACAGATCCTGTTGCATTAATGCAACCATGCTAAAAGCAACTGTATTTTATTTCTAAACAGATGTACAAATGTACATAATTAATGATTTGCTAATGCACAAGTATCTTATACGGTATAATAAATGCTATGCATATTTAAAGGTAACAGCTGATAACACTGGTGATCTTTGTTCCTCATGTCAAAAGTTGGATGATTTGCTTACCATTATTAGAAGCAAATCTCGATTTAATGATGATGATTGCACATGTGCATTTGGCATGGCTTGGAGAACTGTTGTATCATATATTAATGACTGGACTGATGAACTAAATAATGTTAGGCATAGAACAAACATAGAACAAATAGAACAGATTTAGGAAATGATGTATCTATTTTCAGCAAAGATCATTCAACCCCTATAAAATATGATGAAGCCCCTGAGAACTATGGAATTGTGGATGCAAGTACTCAGCAATCTGAGGATCTGGTTTGTTTAGAAGGAAACAAAAAAAAAAGAAATAAAGGAAGAAGTTCTCAACAAATAACAAGGAAGAAAAAGAAACTGACTAATGACTGTAAAGGAAAGAAAATACGTAGTAAAAAGGATTCTGCTTTGTTATGTAACGCACTGGTGACAGGGAATAAAAATATGTCTATCAGAAAATCCTCAGTCTACAGAAAAAGGCTATGGAAAATGTATAAAAAAGAGGCAAGGGGCAGGTGAAAAGGAAGAAATCAAAATTTAACATGGATGGATTGAAGGGCATTACTGTAAGAAAAAAGAAGAGAAAGACAGATTCTGACTACATGGCTCAAGCTGTGGCAATGCCAGCTGGATGAGAATTTAATACGCAATGAAAACAGTAGAATTAATAAGACTAATAGTGATGAAAATCTATCCTTCGTAACAACTGATAGAGCAAAAATGACTCTATTAGAAGCTGAAGATTCTTCAGAGATGGTAAGCAAAGAGATTCCTGTAACTGAAGATTCAGTTATTAGAGGAACTGATACTTATATTTGCAGAGAAGATAATGAACATCGAACAGTGTTATGATTGCCAGGAGCAAAAATAGAAGATGTGAAACAAGACTTGGAATGCCTTAATGTAAGGAAGTATGGATCTGTTTTTATTCATGTTAGTACAAATGATGTCACCAACAAAGATTCTCTGACTGTTAGTAGGGAACTGAGAGCCCTCCTAGATAGTATGGCTTGTACTGGTGTTAGGGCATATTTTTCACAAATCACCTATAGAAAGGATAGTCAGGGCACTGTGAATGAAAAGATTTTTTGGATAAACACCTACATGGAAAAAATGTCCTGTTTTAAAAAATGGAAATGTGTAGAGCATCCAAGCCTTCTTTTGGGCACACGTGTTCAGACAGGATGGTGTGCATTTGTCTAGATCAGGGAAGAGAATTTTTGCAGCAGATATTTTGCAATATTTGACACTAGCCAGGATTTTTGCCAGGTCAAAAATGTAACAGTTCACAGATAGCAGCATTTGATGCATCTCTGATGGTTGTTACTGCTAGGAACATTAATAGTAAAGTTTTTTTATTAGAAAATATGCTACGTTCCCACAACATTTTGATGTTGTTATAGTTTGTGAAACATGGTTAAAGAACAATAAGTGGAAAGCAGTTCTGTCAGGGTATAAATGTTTTACTGTAACAGACATTCTAATAAAAAAATCAGTTGGAGGTGTTATGATAGGGATTAAAGTTAGCTATGAGACTTGTGATTATTACATGTTCAATGATAACACCAATACTGTAGACTGTGTAACTGTGACAATAAAGACAACCCTGGAACATATAACAATTGTTGGAGTGCACAGACCACCAAACTCAAGTGAAGATGACCTAGAGGAATTCATACATTTCTTAAATGAAACACAGGAGGGAAGAATAATATTAGCTGGGGACTTAAATTTACCAGAAACAGACTGGAATAATATTTATTCAACAATATTAGTAAAGAAATTATTCACAGAGTATATTCAGGAACAAAACATGCTTCAGATTGTACAAAAACCTACCAAGGGACGGAATATACTAGATATTGTTTGCATTCCCAAAGAAATTACTGTAACTTCAAGTCAAGTTTTACCACCACTGATGTGCAGTGATCATGGGGTCATAAAGGTTAATTTGTTGCTAGATAATTCTGCCAAACTGAAATCTAAGCCAATGCACAGAAGGTTAATTACAGATTATAGGGAAGCAAAACAGTTACTATATAAAACTAACTGGAGTGAGGTGTTCAGTGGAAAAACTGCAGATGGAATGTGGAAAGTTTTGAAAGAGAAATTGTTTGAGTGCAAAAAGTCAAAAAAATATTTAACATCAGGATATAGGCATGCAACATCAGGGGGGTATATTTCCATAAGAACAAGATACCTGATTAAAGTGAGAGACAAAAAAACATAAGAAATGGAAAAGAGGTTGAACTACAACTTTGAAAACTGAATTAAACAAGTTAGACAAACAAATTCAGCATAGTGTTAGACTAGATCAAGAAAAATTTGAAGAAAATTTATATAAAGATATTAAGCATAATAGGAAACCTTTTTATAGATACATAAGATGTGGAAGGAGTAAAGATACATAAATTAATAAACTGTGTGCAGATTCTAACATTTATTCTCAGACACAACAGATTATAGATATATTTACAAAATCTTATGCAAAACAGTTTGGCTCCACAAAAGGGGTGGTAAGTTGTCCTAGTGACTTCCAGGTAACCCCAGATAATGGAATTAAATTAGATTATATTGAAAAAGAACTGTGCAAACTGGATCCAAACAAAGCACAGGGAGGAGACAGAATAAGTAACAATGACCTGAAAACACTTACGCAAGAACTTACACTGCCATTACATCTATTATTCACTAGGTCATATAAATATGGGGAGATTCCTCAAGATTGGAGACATGCACTTATTAAATCTATCTTTAAGGGAAAGGGGAGTATGACAAACCCAGAATCATATAGACCCTTAAGTCTACTTTCATGTTGTGGAAAAATAATGGAGAAGGTAATACTGGATAAGCTATTGTCAGAACTGGATAGGTTGGGACTTGAAACCATATACCAGCATGCATATGTTGAAAATAGATCTATTACCACATGTAGCATTGTCGCCTCACAGCAAAAGGTTCTCCCATTCGATTCTCGGCTGGAGCTCCTTCTGTGTGGAGTCTGCATGTCCTCCCCGCGGTCAAGTGGCATTCAAAAGACATGCGTAAGGCATGCCTTCGTTGAAGGTTGGGCATCGAGCTGGCACCTAGGCACCGTAAAAATCTACTGCCAATCATTAGTGGACCGGAGTTCCGCTGTGGCGACCCCTAACTGAAAAAAGCCAAAAGATAAACAACAACAACAACACGATGTTCTATAACAATATAATAACAGCTATGAATGAAATATTGTGCTGTGATGTGATTTATATAGGTTTAACTTCAGCATTTGATAGGGTGATGCACAAAACACTGATCAATAAATTAGTACAACTAGGTATTGATATACTGTTGATAAGATGGATAGCTGCATGGCTTACAAATAGGACATGGCAAGTATCACACACCAACTAGACAGGTGAAATCCTTGGTTACAGTCAATGTGTCCCACAGGGCTCTGTACTAGGCCCTTACTTGTTTAGATTGTATCTTTCAGACCTTACTTTTTCATCTGAGGTATTCTACAGTCTATATGCTGATGACCTGAAATTGGGTAACCTGATTACAAGTGTTACAGATAAGGCATGTCTGCAAAATAATTTGACTAAATTGACCATTTGGGCACAGGAGAATAATATGTTGATAAATACATCAAAAACTAAGCATATGAGATTTGGGAGACAAAAACTGAAAGGTGAATAATTAATACAGCACACATTGATTGACATTGTAGACTCATTTAAGGACCTGGGTATATGGATAGATTCAGCTATGAGTTTTTCTAATCATATCAACCAATTGGCTAATGATAGTTATAGAACTATAGGTTGTATAAAATATTTATAAAGTCTAGGAAATCAAACATAATGAAGTCATTGTTTGTTAGTTACATTAGACCCAAACTTTGAGTATGGAATAACAATATGGAAGTCCTATAAGAAAACAAGCATGAATAAACTGGAAAGAGTACAGCGGAAATATACTAAGGGCATCCATGGATGTGAAAATCTAAGTTATTATGAAAGACCAAAATATCTGAACTTGTACAGTGTCTCATAGATATTTAAGAGGAGATCTTATTCAGGTATATAGGGCATTTAGGGACAACTACCTCTGGGAATGTTCGAGGTTATCAAAAAGTACTAGAGAATCATCAGATAACCTATGTAGAAGATTCTATAGGAATGAGACGTGTACTGATTGGTTCTCTGACAGAGTAGCTAATGCTTGGAACAGACTTCCAAATTACATTAAAGCAAGTACTAGTTTAGATATTTTTAAGAAAAGCCTGAACATTTATTATGGGAACAAGTGTTTTGCCATATTGGCAAGCTAGAAGGGCTTTAATGCCCATGCTTGAAACATTTGTATATATGTATGTATGTATAATTTGATAACAGGCATAAAATGGAAGGTAAAGGATCACGTACATGTCTACCAAGATTCAAAAATTTAAGTGCAGACTATTTCTGAAATTTTATGTTGAAAAAATAAATGTAACTTTGTCAGAGCTGAGTAATATCATAGGGTAAGAATAAAGAAGGGGAACAATTTTAGACAGGACCTGAGCATAAAATCTTATTAGCAATTTTATATAAACATCAGCATGTGCATTCTGCAGGAGCAAATATGCTTGGGTGTATATAAAACATGGTGGGGTATGACAAAGTTTTAACCATTTAATAAATGCAAACAGAGTATAAATTGTAGAATAGTTCTATAGTTCATCAGAAGATATGCTTGGTATCACATGATAATGAAGGAAAGAAGAGGGCACAGCAAAGGTTAATGGGAAACACATCTTCACAGAAAAGGTGTTTGTTCACTGCATAAGACAGACTATGGCTAAGCAGGCACAGTTTGTGAGTTCAAGAATACACAGTACAAGTAGAAGAGAACCGAAAAATAATAAAGAAATGATAAAACAGATAAGATTATATGGAAATAGTAGATCTGATCATATTTCAAATTTCTGCATTCTGCATTTAAGACTCATACACATCCTTACTACCTGTAGTACTGTAATGTAAAGACGACTGACATGTATCAGCAAACTGAGTTAAACAGAAGCATCACTTGAACAGGGTACAAAATGAAATTTGGGTAGTCAGTTCTATGGAAATAATTGCAAACAGGAATTTATTAGTGTCAAATATGGGACAGTAATGCTGTCAAGTAGAAAGCAACTAGACATTTGTAAAGTAAGAAGAAAAGTCCTATGTATTTGCAAGCTACACACACACACACACACACACACACACACACACACACACACACACACACACACATACATGCACACATTTTTCAGTGTATATGTACATATATATATCTATATATATATCTATATATCTATCTATCTATATATATATATATATATATATATATATATATATATATATATATATATATATATATATATATATATATATATATATGTATACTGAAAAATGGAGAGATGTAGTTATTTATTTATTTTATTTTATTTTAAATTTGTTGACCGGGATAGTCCATGTGGGTGTGAGCCCATTTTCAGCAGAGGCCCGGGAAGAACAGAATAAAACAAGAACAACATTGACAGGTACAGTATCGGTTTTACATAGAATTTAACAGAAATATCTAGAGACAATAAAGAAAGTACGATATACAATAGGCACTTTAGTGAAAAGGAGAAAGTTATTACAATACAGTAAAGTCATATATAGCTATCTTTATATATATATATATATATATATATATATATATGTATGTATATATATATATATATATATATATATATATATATATATATATTTTTTTTTTTTTTTTTGAGGGCAGGGGTCCATCTTTAGTTGATCATTTGAGTATACTTTAATACGTGTACATATGTATACCCTTACAAAAGAAAAGAAATTATTAAATTATATACTTATTGTATTAGCTGATATGTGGTGTTAACAAGTGGGAGTGGGGTATACATGGAGACTATAAAATTTAGGGGATGAAATTTGATGTGAGCTTATGTGGTATTAGCCTCGCCTGGTGCAGGAGCAGAGACAGTTGTTGGTGAGGTGGTCTTTGAGCAGAGTTTTGAATGGTGTAGGTTGGTAGCATTTAGGATGTGGTGAAGGATTGAGTTCCAAAGGTTAGAAATGTGGTGGGAGTAGAGGGCATCCCCGGCTTTGTTGTTGCTTTTGGATACTTGAAGGAGTGTTTTGTGTGAGGATTGGTGTTGCCGAGTGTTGGCATGTGGTTGGAATAATTGTTGTAGGGCTGGGGTTCTGTTTGGCTGGTATATTAGTTGGTGAGTAAAGACAAGTTGGGTATACGTTAGTCGGTGTGGGAATTCTAGGCAATTTATTTGTTGTAGGGCAGAGCAGTGGTGGGACCTATATGGGGAGCTTAGTGGCGAACTTGGCTATTTTATTGTAGGCTGATTCAAGTTTGGTAAGGTCAGTTTTGTTAAGGTTTGTAAAGTTGGGAGAAGCATAGAGAACAGTAGATAAGAGATGAGTTCTGGCGATGCTTAGTCTAGAATGGGTAGTTAGGAAAGGATTAATTCTGTAAAGAGACCCTAGTTTGATGTGTGTTTTTTTAATGGTTTGGGAGAGGTGTTGGTCGAATTTTTATTTGCTATCGATTGTGATGCCTAGTAATTTGGTATGTGAGCTGGTGTTTATGATTGTGTTGTTGGAGGAGTGAATTTGCAAGGTGGTTGAGGGATTGGGTGTTTTGGTGGGCAGAAAGAGCATGAGTTTGGTCTTGTATGGCTTCAGTATGAGGTTAGTGTTAGTTAGCCAGAATTCTACTTCTAGGAAGGATTGTTGTGTTATAGCCTGTGGTTGTGTTAGAGAGGGGGCGGAGCATATCAGGGTAGAGTCATCTGAATATTGGATGACAAAGGCGAGAGATGTGGATTTATGGAGTTGATTTGTGAAGATGGTAAAACGTAGGGGGCCTAATATGGAGCTTTGCGGAACTCCTATTTTAACAAGGAACAAAGATGATAGCTCCTGTTGCCATCTAACAACCTGCTGGTGTTTGGTTAAATAGCTGCAGAACTTAGCTAGGGAAGAATGACTGAAATGTAATGTGGCCAGTTCTGACAGCAATTTTGGTGTGAAACCTGTGTCGAATGCCTTTGAGAGATCTAGAAAGATGAACGAGACATATTTATTCTGATTTCTGTGTTCCTTTATTGTTTTAGTAAAACTGAGCAGGGCGGTTGTGGTGCTGTGGTGGGGGTGAAAACCATGTTGTGTGTTTGATAGGAGGTTATTAGAGAGAAGGTAGTGTAGAATCTGGGAGAGAATACATTTTTCTAGTATTTTGGAGAGAGGTGAAAGAATGTCAATGGGCCTGTAATTAGTAAGCTTGGTAGAGTTGCCACCTTTATGCAGTGGGGTGATATAGGAGACCTTCCAGATTAATGGGACATAGTTCTCAGAGACAGGGTGGTTGATGAAGATAGAAATGGGGTAGGCTATGACTTTGGAGGTAGCTTTGAGGAATTCTGATGGCAGGTTGTCAGCAGCTAGGCTGGTGGGCTTGAGCTTACTGAGTAGTTTTTATAAGGCATGGGTATTGCTGGCTACAGGGATTGTAGTGGTGATGTTTTGGTCATAGTCAATAAGTGAGTGAATTGTGTTTATGAAAAAGGAATTGAATTGTGTTGAGATGTTATCATTTGATGGGGATGTGTTGGGGGTGGACATACTACCAGGTTGCAGGAGTTTGTTGATAGTGGCCCATAAGTTTTTGGTGTTGTTTTTGTTCCTTTGCTGTGCAGTCATGTAGTAGGCTTTTTTGTTAGCTTTTATCTGGGATTTGGCTTTATTCCCAAGTTTGAACAAAAAAGAAGCACAGCGACCGTGTAAATAGTCCGATCCCAGTACTCGGGCAGAACGGAGAAGATCGTACTTGTTGAACTGAGTCTCCACCAAATAAGATTTTTACAACTTACAAATTTTAAGATTTTTATGAATAATTGTACGTATGCATATGTTTTTATTCACACAGTCACACATTAGCTTAGGTCGAATGTTATAGGTAGATATTATATATGTTGTTGCACACATAACATATACACACATTGTAGTTTAGTATTTAGCTATTTCTTGTTTTTTATGCTGTTTTTCATGTTATACATTTACAGAGCTAGGAAGTTTCATCTAGTTAATATTTGTATATTTACAGCCCTTATATAGTACACATACAATTTTATAGAGCTAACAGCGAAATTGAGGTTGGATTATGTATTGTATTAGTAGTAAGGAAGGTCTGTATATAATGAAGTAAAAAATGTGTGATATTCATAACAGTATTTTTATGTAACTTATTATATTACAAAAGATTTTTTTATATTTAGCTGTAGAAATATATTTATGACCAAGTGTAAGTTCCAAGTATAATAATGAATAGTTAATTATCAATTAACAAAAGAAGGCGCCAAAATGTTGACTATATAAACTGGTGACGTAGATAATTATATGGTTCTAAAGAAATCTGTCATTGACAGATGAAAGCGCTTAACCTATTCAGTTGTAATACTTTGTGAATTCGTTTGGAAGTGGTTTGTGTATCATCACTACATCTTTCCAGCTCGATGTACTTGGTGTAACCTATTGGAAGTGTTTGTGTAATAAAATCATTTTTTACTATTTGGTGGAGACTCAGTTCAACAAGTACGAACTTCTCCATTCTGCCCGAGTACTGGTACTGGGATCGGACGATTTATTCCCAAGTTGTTTGAAAAGTAGAAGGTTGTCATTGCTTTTGTTAATTAACCAGTGTTCCCATGCCTTGTCCCTTTCTTTTAATAGGTCACTGGTGTTGTTTCTAAGCCAGGGTGTGTGGTGATGTTTTATTCTAGCTATGCTGCAGGGACCAGGCTGTTTAGGATGTTGAGGAAGGTGGTGTTAAATTGTTGAACAGCTTCAGCTAGTGGTAGTGTTTTGAGGGGGGACCAGTTAATTTGTTGGAAGAGGGAGTTGAAAATGTGGGTATTAAATTTTTCTTGTTGCGAATTAGCCTGCAGACTACTTGTCTAGGTGGACTAAGATTGTTTCTGATTAGGTATGTGGGTAGGTGGTCACTTATGGTACTGGGGAGGCATCCTGCTAGAAGGGGTGTGTTATTTTTATTTGTGAGAGTCCAATCCAGGATGGATTGTCTGTTGGGGGTTTTGTCTATTCTTGTGGGGTTTTGTATGAGCTGGAAGAAACCATATAGGTTTATGAAATTGGATGGATTATTGGAATTATAGGTGGACCACTCAGTGCTGAGGTCACCCATAATTATGGTTTCTTGGTGGGAAGGTTGTGACATTGTATGTGCCTGTCTGATATCTACGCGTGCGTTCCAAGAACCGGGACCTGGATTTGCGTTATGTTAATTGATGCCTGTTTGAGTAGCACATCTACCACCTGCACACACACACACACATGCACACGCACCCACACAAATATATACAAATCCATGTATTTATCCTTATGGTAAACCCTAGATAACAGGTATGATAAAAGTCTGTATCTGGTACAATGTGTACGTGATGGAAAAACTGGTTAAAACTTCTTCAAAAACAATGTATTACAAATCCAATACATTTAAATAGGTTTCACTTTTTCCTGAGAGGCCATTGGCTTTTTTAAATCATATGATTTCTGAATACCTCTTGGAGCCTTTTTAAACATTGCATCAGATTTGTAATACATTGTTTCTGAGGAAGTTCTAACAATAATTAAAGAACAAAAGTGCTGAATCATTTTTGTGTCTGGCAGCCTTGCCTTTGTTGTTTCATGTTTTAACCAGTTTTTCTGTTGTGTTGCCTTCTGTCTCCTGCTATTATTTTTTCTACAATGTTTACTTATTTTTATCTTCACTCACTCTTAGTGTGCAGTTAAACATTTATTTATAACTTTATTGTATCTTCAAAAGTTTACCTGCATCTTTGCTGCTGATGCATAATAAAAGCTATTAAATTTCCCCTAAACCTGTCATATTTATTTTACTCAGTAGAAACAAAAGAAAGTCCACACACACACACACACACACACACACACACACACACACACACACACACACACACACACACACACACACACAGAAAACCTCCCAAAAAGCAATAGTGCTAATCTGCTCCCATGCAGAGGGACAAAACCCTGATTATAGGCCAGGTAACTGAGCAGGAGCATTAGACGTTACATCCACAGGAAGTGAGCCACTGAGTCATGCACAAATTGAACAGTCACTGAGGGGGAGGGAGGTGCTCTACCAGGGAGGGGTAGTCACTCCACAGGACCAGCAGGCTGGCTAACTGCACTCTGTCTCTTGCTATTGATGAAGAGATATGCCAATAATGCTTTTCTTCAGTATCACATGAGCCCACTTACACACGTTTTCTTATCTCTGGATATAACTCTTGTGCCTGCTGTTGCTTTATGTCACACAGCGATGATTGAAGGAAAGAATGAAATTACATGAGTCTTTAGATCATTTTTAAGTCTAGTGTGTGGTTTACCATTCATCTGTTGTGTATCTTGGCTGTATGAAACTGAACTATTTAGGTATGCTAATGTGATTACCTCCTTTTAACCAAAAACTGTGGCACTCCACATGACAGGTAGGCAGAATGTGTGGATACATCACACCTGAAACTTGAAATATAAAGCATTATAGAATCACACGCACTAGAAGTTTAAATGTTTGCAAACTGCAGAGTTCAAAAAATTATTATAAATGTATTAATTTTACTGTATTTTATTTTTTATTTATAGTTTATTAACTGGGTAAATGGGCTGGAGCAAGACCCTTTTCAGACACAACCAGGGCTAAACACAAGACATATTTATTTTTTACAGTAATAGCATCCACAAATAATAGAACATAATCGATAACTTAAAGAACTGGAAATAATCAATAGGTCTAGCTAACAGTATGTAGGTTCATAAGTTCATAAGTTCATAGAAGGTTATTAGGCCCTAGAACCCTTACAAGCCTAGCCATATTTGTCTCGTTACCTCAATTGCCAGTGGTTATGTGAGTGAAGTTCACAGTGGTAAGGGTCTAAGGTAGTTAATACTGACTTCCTCTGTCCAGGAGGGGACATGGCCACCACCCCAGGAGTGAATTTGTGGTAACTCATCCATTGATCTAGGTTGCATTTGAAGAGGGTCAGGGAAGGGCTCTGTTTCACATGAATTGGAATCTTGTTCCAGAGAAGTGGCAATCTCTGGGAGATATATATGTCTCTCCAGCATGACCTGCTCATGTCAGAGGCTAGGTTAAGCTCCCTGGAGCAAGTGCCTCTTGTGCAGTTTGATTTATGAATGTGTAGCATTCCCATTAGGGCTGGATCAGAGACTGCCCTGCAAGCCAGGCACAGGTCACCCCTTAGTAACCTGTAGGAGACAGAATACAGTGACAGGGCTCTCAGTCTTTCTGAGTAAGACTTGTTTTGTGTACCCTGTAATGTCTTGATGAGAAACCTCTGTGGTGTCTCAAGTTGTTACAGATGTTTGGTGAGGTACATGTAAAAGGGATCACTGTACTCAATTACTGATCTGATGATGGCTGAGTATAGATCTAGATGTGATGCCTTTGCTTATAAGATGTGCCACACAGAAGGATTTCCTTACTACTGTGGATACACGGTGGTCAAAGTTCAGATTGCTATCAACATGAGTACCCAGATCATATACCATTGGGTCCACACTTAGGGGGGTGTTGTCTGTAATGTAATTAGGAGGGATGCAAGCTTTTCCAAAGGAAATAATAATGCATTTTATGTTGCATTTAGCTTTAATCTGTGGCTTTGGCGCTAATCATTTGTCTGACAACCCTGTCTACAGTATATTATCATTGGAGGACTCAATGATTGCTCCCACTTTGCAATTCTCAGTGAACTTAGTCAGCCACAGGCTGTCCAAGTTTGCCTAGATGTGTGGGAAAATAATTCCGAACAGTAAGGGGACCATCACAGAACCATGTGGTACGCCACTGGTGACTGGTCTTTTGATAGAGGTGAAGTCACCCACTTTGACAGTATGTGTCCTGTCAGTGAACCAGTTGGCTACCCCTCTAATAATGTAGGGGTTAATTCCCAGTTGAGAGGGTTTCTCTATAATACTTGAATGGGGGAGTGTGTCAAATGCCTTGGCTAGGTCAAGATAGGTGGTATGCACTGACTTTTGTTCATCCAGGACCTTGGTGACTTTCTCAAAGAAGTCTACCATGTTTAACAGGCATCCTCCGTTAATGAATCTGAACTGGGTTGGGTCCAGAGTTTGGGGATTACCTATGTCCTTGTTAATAATGTCCATAATGATTCTTTCCATGGCCTTGTTGATGAGGCTAGTTAAGCTTATAGGGCTATAATTCCCAGGGTCTGTTGATGGTCCTCCTTTGTGCAGAAGGATTACAGTTGTTGTCCTCCATTCTGCCAAACCATAGCCAGTTTGCAGGCTTGGTTAAACAGGGATCCAAGTGGGTCTGCTAGGTCATGTCTTAAGTTGTTTAAAACGCAAGACAGGATGTTGTCTGGTCCCATTTATGCCATGTTTTTGGCTTTTGGAGAGCTGTGAGATGACCTGCTCTCTTAAGATAATAGGCTGAGGAATGGTGGCAGATATACTTTGGTGGTTGATTGGCGGAGTAAAGTTTGCTCCAAATCTGTCTGTTAGCAGGTTGGCTATTACCTCAAGCTGAGAATGGGTGGTGCCAGCCACAACCAGTGCATAGCTGGGTATTTCCTTTTAGATTTTGGATGTAGTTAAAGAATATCTTGGGATTATGCTTAACTAGGGAGGCTATTTTTGCTTCGTAATTAGCTTTGGAGGATTTGACAAGACCTCTAATTTGCTTGTTTAAGCTAGAGAGAGATTTCTTCCTCTGCTGAGCCAGTTCCCTCTTGCTCTTGGACATTAGCTTCATTCTCTTGTTGTATAGCCTGTTTATACTGGAGATCCACCAGGGTGGTTTGTTTTTTTGGTAAGACGTGGTTTTAATCTAGTCACGTACAGCCGATTCTATACAAGTTGCTTAAGTGGTTGTACAGGCCATTGGTGTAAACCTTTGCATAGGAATTTGTGTTATTTGCCTTCGAGGGGGCTTTGAAACTTCCTATACCATCACTTAGGAGGTAATTTATCTTAAGCATTTTTGAGCTTGATGGGATATCTGGTCTTATAATTACATTCAACAAGACTGATTTATGGTCCTATCTTACCAGGAAGGACATCACATGTGGGGGGGGGTGCAATGTTCTTCAAGTCCAATAATCTCTGAGCCAGCATGCTTGTGGTTGTGTATGTTTCCCACTCAATGGTAGGATAATTAAAATCATGCATGAGTAAGGTGTTGGGTTGGATTGCAAGTGACTACAGTAAGTCCAGGTATGTGGCATGTTTTTTCTGTTTCATGGCAGGGGACCTAGAGCTAGCTACAATGTGGTAGGGGGTTTGCCTACAGTTAATTGGACATTGAATAGCTCAAGATAGTCATACTGTTTGACAAGTCTCGAGGTGTACTTATCCTTAATGAAGATAGATACACCTCCTTCTTTGGTTATTTTACACTCAGTTTGTGGTCTAAATGTATGTAACGCTGTAGCCATGCTTGGCCGGAGTACTTTCCATACCTTTGAACCATGTCTCAGTGACTGTACAGATGTCAGCATCTTCCAAAATGAGGTGTGCTTCCAGGGAGTGCAGTTTCTCGTTTAGAGTCCTAGCATTAAGCAGCAGTACCTTGAGTTTGTCTAGAGGATTTTGTTATGTTGGGAGATTGGCTATTTTGACACTGCCTAAAAAAGGCACAATAGGGTTGGCTATTGCATTTGCCAGTATCTGAACACCAAGAGGAGACAGATGCAGACCACCTCTGGCAAAGAAGCATGGCCTGTAGACCATGTCTTCCCAGGCTGACAGATGTTGGATCCCCTTGAACTGACAGTAGAGGCTAAGCCAATTGCTAAAGTCAATCAGTTTTTGTTTGCATTGTGGCATCATCCTTGAAGAAGGTAGAATGCTGCTTAAGGCTAGGCCTATACCTGTCTGTGACACATAATCTGAGAGCTCAGTAATTTATCTCTTCATATAGTCCATTGAGGTACATCTCAAGTCATTTACCTCCACATAGACTATGACAAAGTCATACTGGTACTTTTGGTTGCATGACTTGAATGCTAGAGTGACTTGATGGATCCTGGCACCTGACAGGCAGCTTAACCGTAACCTGCTCCTTATCCATCCTGGTGAGGGGAACATCTGTGTGTCTCACAATAGAATCACCTATGACCAATACATTAGGTTTTGCAGTGTTACCCTTTATGGGCTTATTTGCTGAGACATTGATGGATGTGTTATTATGTGTTGTGGTTGTTTTTTTTACATTGCTATGTGTGTAAGTGGTTTCTGTTTGGGAGCACTCTGATCTTTTGGTAAGTTACTAGTGAGTACCTCTGTGTGGGCTTATGTGTCATGTCCTTATTCAGTGTGGGAAGTGTGTTTGTGCTGTTTGGCATTCAATTTGTCCTTATGTGAGAGTCTTGCCTCCAATTTCATAATGTAATGACATCTCTCACGTAAAGCATTTATTTGTCTAAGGAGTAAGTACTTGTCAGAATACATGGGACAACTGCTACATTGCCTCAGGATGCTCATTTCTATCAGGCTGTTCAGAGAGATGATGGGAAATTGCCCATCCATGATAACAGGCTCTTACTATATGTTTTACTAAGGAAGGGAATGGGTTAATTTGACAGTACTGTGCTGGTAGCTCTGAGTCTACAAGAGGGACCTATAGTTTGTGTAGGCTAAGGTTGATCAATAAGGCATCACTGCTCAGTTTGCAACTGAGTTGCTCCTAGAGCAGCAGAAAAGCTTGCAAGGATTTCACTAAAAGCTGTTTAGGGAAAACTGAGCTTCTAGGCTTTTGCATCTATACAGGGCACTGCTAACTGCTGCAGTGCGAAGAGCAGCACTGCACAAATGCAAGGCTTAAATATGATCAAACAGAAACAAGTTTTAAGCCATCTACCAATTAGGAAAACACACAATAAGCCTTCCACCAGCAATCCCCAACTCGGGTTATATCTGCACACTTCTGCCACAAGGGTGCAGAAAAACATCTTCTTAATGTAGAATAACTGGTTTGGAGCCTAAGTGTAACAAGACCACACAAACTACATACAACGGCCTTGAACTAAGATATACAGTGTAATACAGTTGAACTAACTACTCAAAGCAGCAACAGACTATTTTTTAAACTGTTAAAATGCAGTCACAGTATATAGGAGAAGTGCAAAAAAATACTTAGAGCCCTTCTGTGTGCTACACAGCTCAGATAAACCAGGTAAACACCTACTGCCACTAGATGAATAATCCCAGTCCTACTAATGTAAAAGTACAGTAAAGGAGTGTGCAGACTGAAATGCTACCACAAACAAATTTAAAAGATACAAAATATAACCATAAACAAAATAAATATCACTCAAGAAAATATTTAACCAATGAAAAGACATGCAAAATGTGCAGCCGAGATAATTTAAGTGTCTATCTTTCACACAGAACAAAAACATCAGGCCAAGCAGATTTCTTAAAACAGAAAGCATCTATATTACTCACAGACAAAAAATATAGGCTTACTTTTCTCATGCAACAGGGAATCACCAACAATGCTTTAGACACTAAAAGAAATCTAAAGTAAATATAAACATAAACAAAGCATAACAATTTCACACATTTGAAAGGATAACACTTCTTTTCTTAGGCTATAAAGTTGCATAATATCTTAAAATATCACTGGGCAGTGTCCAAAATTACTTTCTTTGTAAAGATTTTTTTTTAGAGCTTATATGAGTGATGTACATCATGTGTAACAGTCGATAGGCAAATACACACCTACATTTTGGAGTGCCATGTTAAGATATATATGATTGAACTATATATTAGATCATAGATGTATTTAAAGGTATAGATTTTCACATTTGGCTTCCATTAAAACTAGGCCTCACTCAGCTGAGCAACCTGGCTAACAAAATATAAATAAAATATATTGGAACTAAAACTAATAAAGTAGTACTGGATCTGTTAATTCTTTATTCAGAGCCATGGTACAACTAATGGTTAAAATATCTGTGGGGTAGACAAAGTGTTTTAATTTTCTAGATGGTACTAAGATGAACAGAATCACTTAACTTCTTTACCTGATTGTATTTTGAAATACTGTGGTGCTGAGTCTGCTTTAGCAAATGGTTGTTTAAATATTTCTGTAATGTTGACTCTGGGTCTGTTTAAGCAGGTTATGCGGGGGGGTTATGTTTTTGTGAAAGGATTTCAAATATGTTTAAAAATCCGCCATCATCTGTGCCATGCTAGTGTTCTAAAATCAAGATCATGCCAAGATCAGCCTGCATTAACATTTTTGGCTGATGTGTGACCCGAAGAATTTGGAAGTATTAATTTGCAAAAAATATACAGAAATTGGAAGTGAACCACAATTTACTTTTAAGAGTCCTTCTCCATCCTGTTTGGCATTTAACTCCAGGATCATCTAATTCTGCTTCTTTTCCACAGAAGTATCTTCACTTGGAGCCAACTCCTTTTGGTGAAGTTGCTGCGAGGCTTACCGCAGAACAAATCCTCTACAACATAAAACAGGAGTACAAACGAATGCAGAAACGGAGACATTTAGAAGTTAGTTTTCAACAGACAGATGCATCCTGTCCTTCTGATGCATACTGTCATGCTTTTCTAGATAGTGGACCAGCTTTACAAGGAAACCATTCTGCAGTATTATTACCATCCAAAAATGATCAGCCCTTTTTTACCTTAAAAGAAGTTGGAATGGTTTGTGAACATTTATTGAAAGAACTTGAAGAAAAAAATCCATGCCGAATATGAAGAAACTTTGACATCAAAACTTGCAGAACAGTATGATGCGTTTCTGAAGTTTGCACATGACCAGATTATGTGTTGATATGGGGAAGAACCTGCAAGTTCCTTTTTGTGAATCCTTCCCTGGCTTTCTAGGGCTGTACTTTTTCCGGTTTGATTGTTGCAAATGAACCAACCTGTTGAATTGCAGCTATACCATCCTTTTGAGCACAGGCTGTTTAAAGCCTTTGACTGTATCATTCAATCTTCTGTAACATGGTCTTGCATTTTGGTGATCATAAGATTCCTCAAGATTTTTTCAGATGTATATAAAATAATAATTTGGCTTATGCATGTTATTTTAGAGATTCTTTACTTGCTGGATGGAGTACATTGCTTTATTTTCCTCAATTCAACTGCATGCATCCTTATAATGGTGGATTTTTCATTACAGTTGGCGTATCTTTTTTTTTCACACAACTTTATTCAATTATCACTTGTGACACAGGCAAATTTACATTCATATAAAAGTAATCAAACTACATTAACCTAAACATTATACTTCACATATATTGCTATATATCATATAGCCTAAGCAATATTACATAAATTATTCAATTCCTGCCTTTTTTTACAAGAAACATCTTTAGTAAACTATCATTTACCACATAAGCAATCATACATTTATATAAATGAAAACAAATCACACTGACACAATCCTAGTTGCAAGCATTTTACATCACAAATCATACTGACACACTCCCAGCTGTAAATATTATACATCCCTTATAATCTACCAAATCTTTCTCACCCAAACATTACATAGCTCATTTAAGTCCTGCTGTCTTTTAAACCTCATTCCTCCCTTGTATGTATTGCTCACAATTCCCCATTTCTTCCTATGTAGTTTGCTCCTACCCTTTTCTGAAGATCTCACTTCCAGTTGTTTTATCTCTGTTACTATATTCACTACTTACAGTACAGTTGGTTTAGATTCTGATTTCCATTTTCTAGTAATTGCATTTTTTGGCAGCCGCCATTATAAGACATCCCATTGCAACAAACATGTATGCTGATGTCGCTTCATCTAACCTCTCCTTATGTGACCACTTATGCCATCCTATGTATAGTGGATGTACTTTTCTCACCTAATATTTTTAAGCACTTTTACTAAAACAGCACTTTAGACATAGGTGCACATATATTAATAGGAAAACAAAGTGTATTAATAGTTTTCATTTTCATACATTACATATTACATATGTTTTCCTTTTTAATAATCATTCACTCCAACATTACATACATTTCTCAATTCCTACCTTCCCTTAAACCTCACTCTTCTTTCTTATCATTATTATCCATGTATTCTCCCACAAATTTTATTTATGTCAATGTAATTTGCTCCTTCCCTTTTTCCAAAGATCCCACCTCCGGTTCTTTAATCTCCTCTACAATATTCAGTACCTGAACTATACTTGTTTTAGATTTTGATTTCCATTTTCCAGTAACCTTTTTGACAGCCAGTAGCATTAAACTTAGTAAGTCCTTATTATGTTTAGGCAGCTTGGATCCAGTATCACAGCTCAAAAGAATGTTTTGCATAGTTACAGCCATTTGATCCCCCAATATTTCTCACAAAGTAATCTATGGAGAATTTTTAAAATCTGCTAATCTGCTGTATCAGTTAGTGCAGATTTGTTTCTGATTCTCTCCTTATGTTATTGCACTGTCACCCTATTCAGAGTGGATATATATATCTTCAGCTGATGTTTTTTCTTGTGTGTATTGTTGATACTACTTACATAGATGTTACAAAGACATGCATGTGGAGCATTTCTCCCCGGGCCTCCGCTGAAAATTGGTTCATTCCAAGTCAGACCTTCCCGGTTAACAAATGTTAAATAAATAAATATACATTACCTTCTAGCTTGTGTTAAATCTGTAATCACTTTACTTTAAATATTGTTTGTACTCACAAAGTCCCTGCTGTAATCTTTTTGTATGTTTTTCTTTTAATAAATATGCTTTTGGACCTTTTACTCCAAGTCTTCACTGAAAACGAGTCTTGCATGACCTAGACAAAAGAAATAAGGTTGAGATTATTCAGAGAATAAGATTTAAGATTCCTCCAGATTCCAAAGTAATTTATGCTTAAGATTTATTTATTTGTATTTGTTTTCTGGGGTAGAGCACCATGGACCTTTTTCAGACTCAGCCTGGGAGTGGTGTCTGGTTAAGTGGCTCGCTCAGAGTCAAGAAGTTAGGTAATGGAGGCTGAGGGAATCAAACCTTGGACCACAGGAAATAGCTTGTTAATAGCGCCTTAATCCTCTAAGCCAACTTACAGACAAGACAAGATAAGGTTCTACTCAGACATTATAGGAGTTGCTAAAACACAGGCAGTTCCAAAACAGGTCTTTTGTGCCTTCTCTGAAAAGTTCTACAAATGAGGAACAATGCAAGACTTTTGGAATGGCAGAACTACCCCTAATTCCAGCACTAGGCAGTGTGGTAGGTATAAATTATCAGAACAGACTTATGGAGGTCAATGCATTTCCCACTATGTCATTAGCATTACCTGGGATCTACAAAAGTAAAGGTTGTATGAAAATACAGATGAGCTCCTACAACATCAAAACTAATTCCATAATTTGTTCTGTGAAAGGGTGCAGCCCTATAGTAAACACCAATGCACAGTGGTGTCCACTACTGCAGTTATCACTCTACAGTGGTAGTTACTATAGGTATGCACCCCCTTGCTCAAAAGGTACATGAGGAATGCCTGACTCCGACCCTACAGAACTGTTCTGTTCTATTGATAGTAGTACATTCATCCATTCCTACTCTGTTCTATTGATAGCAGTGCCCCCATTCATCAGTTCTTACAATGTTCCATTCACAGCAGGGCCCCATTCATTGGTTCCTACTCTGTTCCATCGACAGCTGGGCCCCATTCATTGGTTCCTACTCTGTTCCATCAACAGTAGGGCCCCATTCATTGGTCCCTACTCTGTTCCATTGACAACTGGGCCCCATTCATTGGTTCCTACTCTGTTTCATTGATAGTGGGGCCCCATTCTTTGGTTCCCACTCTGTTCCATTGATAGCAGAGCCCCATTTGTCGGTTCCTACTTTGTTGCATCAACAGTGGGGTCCCATGCGTTGGCTCCTACTCTGTTCCATCAACAACTGGGCCCCATTTGCCATTTCCTACTTTGTTCCATTGACAACAGGGCACCATTTGTCAGTTCCTGCATTGTTCCATTGACAGCGAGGCCCCATTCATTGATTCCTGCTCTGTTCTATTGAGAGCAGTTCCCTGTTCATCAATTCCTGCTCTGTTTTCCCAGGAATTTGTGTCACAGTACACTATTTACTCCAGCTACCAAAGCCAGACATATAATTTGCATGCATATGACTTGGATAGATGTTAGCTGGATTTGGAGTATGCATTGCATACATAATGGGATTCCATAACAGGGAATTTTATGGAATCCTGCTTTCTCCTGCAGCGTAACAGTCACACCACAAAATGACATCTTTCTATATCTTGCATAAAAAAAATACAGATTCTATTCCAATTAGTTGATACTGTGATGGCACCTTCTATATCAGGTTGCCTGACTTGTTAGGAGCATGGCATAGTGAAATTAATTCATGTTATAGTCACAGAACTAAAGTTTGGTTCATATATTGATATATTGTTCAGTCTGATGATATATTTAAGAGTGTGAAGCTTTACTCAGTGGCTTGGTCTGTTTGGCAGGCATTTATAATATTCAGACAAATTCTACAGTGAAGTCTATAGCACATGCTCCATGAAAGAGGAAAGTTCTCGTAGCTTTGTGGACTAGAACTGAGGAATAGTTAAAATACAAGGAGAAGATGGATAAACAGAAAGAAAAAAAAAACATGCTATGATGCTATCAGATGCAATCATATTAACTGCACTTTATATGTTAAAGGCTGCTCATGCAGCTAGTTACTGTAAAGTGACTTCATCACCTCCTTACACATTCTGATACTGATCACTGTGGGCATTAAGGTAGCTTTGACAATTCCTTCTGCAAGGACCTTCCAGTGACCATCAGGGGCAGAAGAGGTATATCAGAGATGCCAGTTTCATGAATACTGCACACGTTTCTTGATGTTATGCTACAGTTTGAGAAGGCACATATGTTGTTCTCAAGGACCATAGAGGGGACAAACAACATTATGTGGGTGTTTTAAGAAATAACGCATTTCTTGAAGTACTAGGGGCCATTTACTGCAACCAATAACTATCGAGCCCTGATTCAATGCACAGGGTATTATATGAAATTTGTCTATGCTCCACCCAGACAGTTCCCACAGTTCCTATATCTAGCACACATCCATCCAACACCAGTTATTTGTGTGGAGTGATTTCTCACAGGGATGTCTTATAGAAGATGCCAGATATGATATGAAGTCAAGACACTAATATGCAACTCACCTAGCATGGCTGAGATGCAATCCAACACTGCATTGCCACAGACCTGCATCATCACTGATCATGTGTTTAGATTATTAGAGACATACTTCTGTTGCCTAAATACCTATGATGGTGCACTGCACTATGCTTCAGGGACCTGCAGTAATATATTTGCTTTCTATGCAGATCTACAGCATGGTGGTATGCAGACATCTAGGGGAGAGGACTGCCATTGAAGGATCAGACAGTCAGGATCCAGCAGGACAGGAGATGCCAACTGAGGAGCTGTTGGAGGAACAGATAGCAGGGGAAGACCACGCAAGGTAGAGATAGGCACAATATTCTGTGGAACAGGTAAAGAAGTAGCATCTAGTACACAGCTATGGTCCAGAATAGACAAAACAAAGATTACAATTATATGCAATGCTACATCCAGGCTAGGTTGTATAATGCACTGAATGGCTCTGCTGTGCATCAGACTTCACCTAGCCATATAGCACAGTAGCCAAGGCAGGGCTCAGTTGACATCATATGTATAAGTTGGGAGGGGCATGGTGATGGGTCAGCAATGGTCACATGGGAGCTAAGAATGTGGAAGGGAGTGTGTGATATGCACAGAGACTGGAAGAAGAAGATGGGTATAATGTGTAGTGGATGGGGAGTGGAGTGGGGTAAGTGTCCAAATGTAGTGGATACTTGCTTAGAATGGGCTCAAGGGGCACAGTTCTTGTAGATGTGCTTATATCGTGTGCATGTGTATGTGTATGTATATGTGACAGGGTGACAGGTATTTTGGGACCTCAGGTGGGAATACTGCAGGCTGTAATTGTTGCCAGCCATAGTGCCCCCCCAAGGAATGGCACTGATACCAACATCCTCTTATAAGGCCAACAGCAAAACACGAGTCACCAGCCATCAGGAAGTGCCACGCTCCACATCACCATATAGACTGCTTCTGGGTGTGTAGCCAAGCTGTGTTGCACCAGACACACCATCTGTGAGTAGTATGGTGGAGGTATCAGTACATGATTTTGACCTACTGGCTTGTGGGATGTGTCACAGTACAGACAGATGAGCAGCAGCCATAACAATAGTGTTGGCTGTGATGTACAAAGGCAGACTGACATATTGCAGCAGTGAGGGCACCCATGTGCCTGTTAAAGACAACAGTCATTTGGGTGATACCCCCATTTATATTGCCACTCAAGCCATTCAGTACACTTATTTCCTCTGACACGGAAGTTATAGCATCCGCCTGTGTCTGCATGACAGCCCTGCTCATTTGTTGAGTAATGCACATTATGACACCCATTTTGGGAAATGAGCAGGAACCATGGCATTTACGGCCAACAACCATTTATCCCTGACCCTTGCCCCCATGCTGTGTGAAAATACCACTGCCCACTACAGGTGATGTGCTAGGGATGTAGGTGTTCCCTCTGTGGGGGTGTAGGGCATTACCCTTTCTTCCATGAGACCTGGAGATGTGGGGACAGTTTTCACAGGCAACATAGCTGTGTCACTGGATGTAGATGGCATTCTGTCCATCACAGTCGCCATTACTGACAGTAGTCCACAAAAAACATTAGTGCAACACTCAGTGCGGGACAGAAAATCATCTCAACAGCCATCACAAGTATTGTGTAAGACAATGAACCATCAACATATCCAGTACAAAAAAGCCAGTACAGAAAGGTAGGTGCTGAACATGTTCATTATTAATGGGAAATGCACAAGCCTTTGTACCATTCATCATCCTACTTCTAGTACAGCAGGAGCTTGAGACATCCATTAACCAATCCAAAGAGCAGGAGATTAGGCATTGGTACAGCCATCCAGGGAAAAATAAGAAGCCATCAAAATAGCCATCAAACTGCACCCAGTGCATCAGTTAATTTTGCACCCAAAATCCAAAACATGACAGCAGGCCTTCATCATCCAGTATGCAATGCAGAACAGGCCCTTGGAACATACATTATGTAGCACCCAGTGCAAAGCAATAACTAAAGGCCATTGTTACTCACAAATAAGAGAAAGAAATTGGGTCATAGGCATTTCATTATGTAGTGTCTAATGCAGGAGAGGAAACTCTCATCCCACTCTTTATACAGCACCCAGGGAAGGAAATCATCCCTGCCACTATCCACTGCTTAGTACTTTATCACAGTAAAGCAGTGCCTTGGTACATCCAGGACCAGCACCAGTAAGAGAATGAGCCCTCAGGATATGCACTGCCCAATAAATGATGGAAGAAAAGGGTGCTTTTAGAGCAACAGACACACACCACTCCATGTAGGAGTGTGATCCTCAACTGCAGATGAAATGCCATGCAGAAGAACACACACTCTTCTGTAGGAAAACATACCCTCAGCCCATCCATTATGCAGCTCCAGTGTGTGAGAAAAGGCCCCTGTGATTGTCATCACTTACTAATTAGTGCAGAAAGCAAGTCATCAGACATTCTTTATTCAGCAAGCAGTGTAGATGACTTGGCTCTTCTGGCATTTCTTTCTAAGCACCTAGTGCAGGAAAAAGAGCTTCATCACATACCTCATCTAACACTGAATACAGGAGAGCAGGTAATCATCAGACACAGAGCCAGATTATGGTCAAATGGGAACGTAGGGAGGGTAATGCACTAGGACCCACCAGCCATACCAGTATTGCATTGCTCAGCTATGTCTCTACAATAACCATAAAACACTGCTCAAGCCTGTGAATGTGCATATTGTTATCTTCTTTACTTTTACAATAATCACATAGATTTCAATTTAATTTAAACTTTTATTTCAAATTTTATATCAAAAATACTGACATCCATTTGTGAAACAAAACAACACTCTCTCACACTGAAATCAGACTTAGCATGAGCAACAGTAAACATTTCTTCCTTTGATACTCTCTCTTTTATTGAAAAGCATATGGCAATTCATTAAACTGCATGTAACGTGCTGGGATTCATAGTCAAAACAGTATAAACTCCAATTAGGGGCTGCACAAAAGGTGCGGAGATTCAAAGACAATATGCAATGCACTGCTAACAGCTAGGGACAGCACGCTGGATGAAAGATCCCATTTTATGGGCAGCCCAATAGAACTGTCTTGTGAAGTGACTTGATCTGAGAAACACAGTAGGAAAAGGATCAGGGCTTCAAACCCTATACTACAAGAAACAGAGCTTTGCTGAAATGTATTAATCCCCCAGCTGTTTTCGTGCAGGAATGAGCGTGGCCTGTGTGATTGACAAGCCAGAAGCCAGTGATGTGATATGCTAATGGGGCATGATTGACATAGCATGCAGATTTGCTGGTGACATCATGCATAACGTGATTAGTGTATTTCAGGGGTACATGAGAAGGTAATTGTATGACAACCTTTGATGTCATTTTTTGCTTTTAATGTGGGTTTCAACACATGCATTTGCAGCTTTTCTCTGAACAATCTCAAGTCCAGTTGCATCTTTATGGGGGTATTATATTCAGAACTTGACACTGGTGAACACGTTCTCTTAATTGTTTGTGACTGTCTTGTTTAACAGGATACTCGGCTTCTTTTTCTTAAGAGGCCTATGTTGGCGACAGACTCTCCACATTTTATTTTAAATGAGGTGCATGGAATACAGACTACACACAGACATAAAAGAAGAATAAGTAAGCTTGAAGTTGAAAGCAGCGTTTATTAGTAGCCTCCTGATAGTAACCCAGTCAACAAAGGGTGAACAGTTATAAGTAATTTGTTTTTTTTTTAAATTACGAGTGATGAGATGTGCAGCAGGAGAGTTTGGGCTGCGAATACTACATATGTTATATATGTCAAATTTTAAGTTATGATCAGTGGTAACTGCAGTTAGTTTTGTGCTACATAGTTTATCAACGGAAGCATCATTGTAAGAAGCTACCTTTCAAATACTTCTGTTTCTTATGAAGTGTCGCAGCTGAAGAGAATCCATTTTGTTTTACTGGCATTATATATGAGCTGTGATTCTGTCAACTGTCTTTCTGTTCCATTGAATGTTTGTTCTATCATTTGGATTTTCTTGTAACATATTTTCTACTGTATATCCGGGCTTAGTCTACATTTTGTGCAAATTATAGTAGTGCAAGCAAACTTGCCATAAAGGTAAAATTCCAAATGATTACTGCTGCAACTAACTGCAGCTGCCTGGGCTAGATCCAGCATAGAGTATAACATTAACAGCTAGAAAATGTCCAAAGTTAAAAGGCAGTTTATGCATCTGGTAGCTAAAAATGAATTGGTTTACTAGGGTGCTGTAACTGCTTAAATCCGTTAACTTCATGGATTTACTCTTTGATTACTCCATTACTTCATTAAAGTTGTTGAAGTTTCACGGTCTCAACACAATGAATATTCATACAACCCACAAACTGAAAAAAATATTTATTCATGATTGTTCAGTGACATCGCCATGATCCCGGATGTTAGGCAGGGTTTGGGCAGGGCTTGCTACTGCGCATCCAGGGGATTAATACACCAACAAAGCCAGAAACAGTTCATTAACAATGCAGAACATTACTCAGTTGCGCTAAGTGCCTGAAATCTGTTACCCTGGGGCATTTCACACCCACGTGCCTGCAAAAAAAGAAGTAAAATTAAAAGTACATTCATAGTCAAACTGTTAACATAAAACTTGTAGATTTTATGATGTACAGTTTATCTGCAACCAAATAATAAAAACTCCATCAACAATGAACAAAATCAGGAAACTGAGGATCGTACCCAAATAGCATGGCTCATGTGATGATGCTTCAGTTTGCTACAATTGATTCCTTCCTTTATACTATAAATACTCTGGGATGTATCAACTAAGTATTTACACACACACACACACACACACACACACACACACACACACACACACACACACACACACACACACACACACACACAGACACTCACATTCAAATGTGACCATCAATTACACCCCCCATATGACAGTGAACACCTTAGATGTTTGCTTGCAATCAAATGAATAAACAAGTACATAAATAATGACAACGAAATATATTTCAGCTCACTGCTGTGGGAACTCCACAGTGCAATCCATTGCACCCCCATGCAATTCCCGCTCAAGAATCAGAGAAACACCAAAAATCAGAAACATATATTAAATATACCCCGGGATTCATGAAGCTCGGCGCAAGGCCGGCATAAGGTCTGCGCCGGCGGTGCAGTGAATAGCCGGCGCAGTAGCGCCATATGCATATTAATGAGAGTGCACCGCAACCACAGACACGTGCGTAGTGTACGTGAGCGAGCCCAGGTAGGATGCGTCCGGAGGCGTGGCTAAGCCGGCATGCGGTGAGCAACCTAATGTGCTGACTGCCACGGTCCGCCCATAATAGTAATGGCAGCAGCCAGGGCCCGTGCAGAATGAAACGCACGTAGAGTATGCAACATAGTACCCGTCCCAACTAAACGGAGAAGCAAATACAAGCCACGAAGGCTTAAGTGTACCCGCCCAAGGAGCAAAGGATACGATAAGACCGCATTTGTCACGCAATGCACCACCAGTGGTTATACTCAGAGAAGGTGTACAGCAGCATGTCAGCGCGCCGCACCGACATAGGAGTAGCGACTAAGGTCACCACCTGTCCCACTTTGGGAGGGGCAGTCCCTCTATGGGCAGGTGTGTCCCGAAAAACATATTAAAATGGCAAATGTGCTAAGATTGTAGGACATAATGATATCCCGTATTTAATGTAATGGTAGCATGAATTGGTTATTTCTGTAACTGAAATACCTAAATGTCACAAGAAACAGAATAAGCAACCAAACTGCCACAACAATAAGCTTTTATTTAGGCAAACAAGTGAAGTTCTATGCTATATAGTGACCGTGTGTATGTGTCGGCCTGTAAAGTCACATGTGAGTCCCGGAAATATCCCACCTTGGCAACTGGAAAAGGTGGCAACCCCAGTAGCGACATGGGCATGGTCACCAGGGTTACCAGCTGTCCCAATGTGCCATGGACAGTCCCTGATTGGACAGGTGTGTCCCTGCAAAAATTGGAAAATGGAAAAAGACGTGAGATCCCCTGGCAAAAATATTACCGCAATATACATGTAATAGTAGCATAAAACATATAATTTGTATATGAAACACATACATGGCATAAGAAACTGAATAAGGAACCCAAATGCTAACAGAATAAGCGTATAGTATGGCAAACAAGTGAAGTTCTGTCAACTGCACTTGCCGTGGGTATGTGTTGTCCTGCAAAATCCGAAGTTTCCACAAAACATGTCCCACTATGGGCATTGGAAAAGGTGCCAACCATAATGGTCACAAGCAGTAGTGAGAGTACATAGCCGGGTAGCTGTGTTGACATAACAACAGGAAGGAATCAAGATACCTTAAACACAGGCAAACATGTGCATAGCAACATATCCCACACCCAGCAACGCCTCTGTCACATACACTGGATGGCGTATGTTGAAGTGTAATATCCAGAAGCAGAACCCATGCATTCAGATGTAATATACAATAGCCTCATTGTAGCATGTCAGTCCCACCCATGTACACCTGTGCACCCAAACCTGCTAGCATCCGTGTGCAGCTATACACCCACACACAATGTGCATACCTGAAATGTGGTAAGATGTTTGTGTTAGGCAATGCCACGCTGGCAAATACGCACCCACATGTCACCAACCCACCTCAGGTACAGATATGGAAATGGCTGCATGTGAATGTGTCTGCAGAATTTGTACATCCCGCATGTGGTATGTACCCGCCGAAACCATATATGTTTGCATACGACACGGTGCACATAACTGTACACATGTGGACAAGTCGGGTTGTTGAACCACCGCATCGATGATTAGCTATGCAGAGAAGTCGATCACATATAGCGGAACACGTGCCTACCAAACAGGACGCCCTAACAGGGTGCTACAGGCAAAGAAGGGGAAGGTGGGACATCACATGTGGAGAGTAGCGTTGCCGGACGGCCAAATACACACGGTCAAGGTAAAGGACGGAACAACATGCATATGGCGGATGGATGTTGTTCAAAAATATATATAGAAACAGATATGAAGTGCCAGTTTAGACTCGAAATACTATATAAAGCATTGAATTGTACCGCACAATATGGCAGTAGAACTGATCCTGCATGTAATTGGTGAAGCTAAGCTGTAGTGTGATGGAATTCTGGCCCTGGCAGTAACCACTACAGCAGGCTTATGTCTGTCAGCATTAATTATCTGCTGGGTTACAGAACAATAAATGTCTGTACATGCATAACATCACCCCTTCCCTGAGGAGGATGGCCTTGTGAGCTCTATCGAAGATAAGAGTACAACTCCTTACCAGAGAGACAAAGCAAGGTATTAAGAAATTAACTGACTACTGTATCGGAACAGTCCAGGGTCCTTGAAACAGCTACAATCACAGAAGGACACTGTAATTGACAAGGTGCCTTGCAAGGCTGTGTTATTCTCATGGGAAAACATTTTAAAAGCACAACTCCAGCACCCACGTATGTATAGACTATTGCGGACCATAGTGATGGAAATGCCCTGTGACCGACCACGTCAGTAAGGTGGGCAAAAGCTGATTGTAAACACTATATAAAGAAATTGCTTACTGTATAGAGTCAGACAAAACTCTCATACTTGGACTGTATATTATTTAGCCTGCCTGTGTACACTACTAAAACGCTGTGAACCCGAGCCTCCTGTGTTATTGACTGTCACTTAGAAAAGCCTACTGATAACTACAGTCTGGTTTTGACAACTTATTTGACATTGTGATTCTTGTAATCCGGAATTCCCTTGGAAAGCTACAGGTCAGAGTGCATGGGTGGTTAGACATCTACGCAGGAGAATTTGCCTAAATGGTTCTTCTTGAATGAAAAGACCTCCGACTGAATTGTTGTGTGTAAAGAGGCTGTCTACTGTCTGATCTGTGGCTGAAAAGCGGAAAACTGGATCCCAAGAAGAAAACGTGCAGCCTTAAACAGGAGGCTCAGGTAAGGAGTGTTTGCCTCTTTGTCTCTATTATAGATCAGGGACCAGACTACATTGTGTTTCTGTTAACAGTTGTGATAGCGGGTCGAAGACCAATCCAAATAGTGTTAAATCTGAACATAGGTCAGGGGAACACACAGCAGAGTAAATAGTCATTGTAGACACTACAGTGGATACAGGGAAGGAGATACCACGTGGTACGAGAGAAGGGTACGTAGCAGTCGTGTAGAGGATATGGGAGATTAGTGAACAAACAGATCATGTGATCCGCGTTTGACGGGTGACGGAACTATATGCAATCGCAGAGAGCACATAATGTGAGATATCCAGCAAAATGGGGTAATAAATATGACATTGATGGTATATTAGACACAATATCGTTACTGAAAAATGTAATCCCTGAAAATGTGATGCACATGTTCTAGGGTAAACACCTGTCCCACCCTGTGAGGGACAGTCCCTCTTGGCCAGTTGTGTCCTGCAAACAAACCGAACAATGGCAAATGTCCTGATATCTCAGGACAAACATTTCCCAGATATCTTTTCAAATGGTAGCATAAAACAGTAATTTTGTATCTGGAACAACAAAATATCATAATAAACAGAATAAGCAACTGAAATGCTACAACAATTGGTAGCTCTCCTGGCAAAAGTGAAATCCTGTCCTATGTACTGGCCGTGGGTATGCTTTTTCTTGGCAAATTACACGTTACTTAACACTAATGTCCCACATTGTGCATATGAAAAGGTGGCAGCCCTAAGATGTGCAGGCGACAAAACAGCGACAATTGGGTATCCGTCATGCACATAGGTGGATTGAGGTAGTGAACCAAGGGAACAGAACACTACAAATGCGAAAGCATCATACGTACACAGAGAAGATCATAATACAGTAGTAGCGACAGCCCCCCCCCCTACCACCTCCGATACCACATCCAGGATATGAAGCGGGAGGGCAGGCTAGTCCCCACACGCTATCCTGTGGCAACAGAGGTATCACAATGACCAAATGTAACAGAAGCTATTGAAACCACATCCCGAACTCGTAACATACCTAGGGACACTCCAGTAAGAAGACAGTCACTAGAACAGAGTGAGGATATCTGTCAATTAATTGAAGTACCGAACCCTCATGCAGGACAGGAAGGCCAGGACCCAACACCCGTAGTGTATAGACCGTGGACACCAGAAGATATCTGTAAAGTCACAGAGGGAATTCTCCATCTACAAAGTAATCGCTATTCACCATGCAATACCCCTGTATCTTCTGATTGGAAAACAAAGGGGGAATGGCGGATGGTACAGGATTTACAAGCTGTAAATCATGTAATAATACCTAGGGTACCGATGGTGCCAGACCCACACACAATATTGAATGCTATGAGCACGCCACAGAAGTATCTTACCGTGGTACATATAAGCTATGCTTCCTTTGCAATACCTATACATCCAGATAGTCCGTATTGCTTTGCATTTACATTCAGGGTAACAGATACAGCCATACCCGGCTATCGCAGGGATACTGTGAAAGTACAACGATATTCCCACAGGAGATGGCTAGCTACATTCAGGTGTTTACTCCACCCGGGCCAGTCAAGTTCTAATTTATGTGGATGATATTCTGCTTGCGGCCCCTACCCAGCAGCAATGTATGGAAGATACAATAGCATTATTGAGATATTCAGCAGAACAGGGACATAAAGTAAGCAAGCATAAATTACAACTACAGAGAATACAGGTCAAGTACCTGGGATATGTGGTATCCAAGTAGGGTAGAACATTACATGACGATAGGAAGGTAGCAATTTCACAAGCACCCAAGCCAACTAACAAGAAGGGAATGAAGTCCTTTCTGGGCCGACTAACATTTGTCAAAGCTGGTTACCAAACAATGCTTTGCAATCCGCTGTATTGTCTGCCTTAATCTTTAATACACCTATGGCAGCACAACACATACTACACTGGATTACAGTAGCAGAAACAGCTTTCTGCAGACTAGAACGATTGATAGCTTCAACATCTGTATTAGGTCTCCCGAATAATCATAACACATGTTGTCAGACTGTAGATTGTAAGCGGAGATATATGACGTCAGTCTTGATGCAACAGCTTCGAAGTAAGCAACGCTACATAGCTTACTACTCATTGCAGTTGGACACTGTGGCATGGTCAGTGCCACATTGTGTACAGGCAGTTGTTGTAGCACCCATGGCAGGACAGGCCCCGGCCTTAATGTCATTATACCACCCTCTCACTGTGAGAATGTCTCATGCAGTTGCGATCATTCTGCTGCAAGAGAAGATAGCATTCCTGACCCGTGCTAGACATTTGTCCTGTTTGACCATACCACTGAGTCAACCTCAGATGGTGATTGAACGTTGTACAACATTAAACCTATCAACGTCACGTCCGACACCTGTGTATGGCACACCACACAGTTGCCTATACGAAATGGATGAAATAACTACACACAGACATGATATCACTGATATACCCTTAGATGATGCAGAGGTGACAGTTAATGTGTACGGATCATGTAGACAGAGTCCTACAGGAACGAATCAAGTAGGTTATGCAGTAGTTATTGATAATGAGATTGTAGACGCCCAAACCCTGCAGCATAACGTGTCTGCTCAAGCAGCAGAATAGATAGCTTTAACACGTGCTTGTACTGTAGCGAAAAACCGATGTGTGGACATATGTCCCGATAGTCAGTATGTCGCCTGTACAGTGCATGTTTATGAGCAGCAATGGAAGAATAGGGAATGATAACATCCACCGGTAAACCGAATAATCATGCGCAATTGATCTTGAATGCATTAGATTCCATTCAGTTACCCACTAAAGTATGTAATTGTAAATGTGCAGGTCATAGAAAGCAATAGGATAACAGTAGGAAAGGTAAGGCATGAGCTCATGCAGCTGCAAAACAAGCAGCCTCACAGTTGGAAAGTGTTTGTTTGAATGAGGAATGACAATCCTCAGACATTCTAGATGTAGAAATGTTACAAACAATGCAAACATCAACTACGAAAGCAGAAAAGCCGACGTGGGTATGACGAGGAGCAATCCTTGAAGACGGACTGCACATATCCACAGTGAGAAAGCCAATATTAACGGCTAATGTAGTCAGATATGCGGCTTTGTGGAGCCATGGGTACAGCCATGTCTCAACAGGGGGGATGGTACATTTGGTTAACAGAATACCCCTAACATACGGAATTAGGAACCACATACAAACATCATGAGCAGCGTGTCACATTTGCAGTAGATATCATGCACAGGGAGCATTTAAACCGAAGGGAGTGAGATTACCTACACCACCATAACCGCACCGTACTATTTGTATGGAGTTCCTACATCTGAATAAATGTGAAGGGAAGAAATACTGTTTAGTGATTACACATATATATAATCAAAATGGGTAGAAGCATTCCCAACCATGAATCCGGATGCAGCAGCAGTGGCAAAGGTGCCAGTAAAATAAAGTATCCCGAGATCTGGCATACTGTAAATAAGCTACAGTGACAATAGAACACATTTAGTGAACCAGACAATCACGCAACCTGGGGGATAATTTTGTATTTCCATGAATGTAAATTGCATGTACAACCCACAGTCAGCATGACTGCTGGCGCGGTACAATGGGATCCCGAGAAATAAGTAGAGGAGGTTGGTGGGTGACACCCAGACGAGTTACAATTGCTGTCTACCTCTAGCATTGCTGAGCATGACAACAGTTCCAAATGTAAAGTGTTGCACCCACTTCGAAGTAGTATGTGGAATGGCATATCATGTGCCAGAGTGGAAAGCTGTCATGCCTGCAGAGCTGGAGGTCGATGGCTCATTAGCAGGTGACATGAGAGGATTGTTAACCAATAACACTGTTTTGCAGTTAAAGTCTTTTACAGATAAAGAGCAAGTGAAGCCGGGACACTTAGCTGACACCAGTATCCTGTGTGTATGTCACTGTTATCCAAACAAGATAATTGGCAAGTGGAAAGTGTGAATGTCTGTACCAGGTACTGTTGGCAACGCCTACTGCAGTAAAGTATGCTGAGAGGTCGTCCTGGGTTCACTTCACAGTTTTCAAACCGGTAAAGGATATCAAGTCTGATCAACATCTTGTAGCTGATATACCATAGAGCCTGAATCACCCAGGCCAGACTGTATAACAATACAAAGCAGCCCCAAAGACATTTGGTTTACTGTCATAATGATTATACACCTATTAACCATGTTTGTGTTTACTTAACATTTGCTGGGACCTTACCTGCATATAACTACACGGATACAAATAGTGATACGTGATGAACTGGCCACAGGGTGTCTTCCACACTTCAACAAATACCTAGGCATGACGCGTGTGCATGTACACACTATGAACATTTTAAATTGCTGTGTTTGTACTGCCATACCTACATCATATGGAGGACTTCCGATGTATGGTGTCCCCTTGGGGATAGATTGAGACTTGTAAATATTTACACTTTGATACAGGTTCTGTGAGATCACAGGACAAAGTGGCACTGTACTTACCTGTTACACAAAAAGTAATTGTATGTTGTTATAAACATGATACAGTTCAAGTTGGTGGGAGTATATGTAACATAACTGTGTCTTACAAATGTCATATAACAGCCAAAGATCACAGTACTACTTGTAGCACCATTCATTATCTGTATTGAAGCTTCATGAGAACAACGTGGAAGGATGTGCAGAAACATCCTGAATTGTATAAACAGTCCTCTGTTATAGACAGGAAGATGTTACATGCAGAGGTAACCCGCATCAGTAGTAAAGTAGAATATTGTTATGTTGTTTGTGGGAAAAAAGCATATCAATGGTTACCTGGAATTGGTCCGCGAGTTGTTATTTGGGTTATCTGGCTCCAGTCACGTGAGATACTGCACAATTGCCTCTGGGTACGAAACGAACTGTATCACATATAGCTCACAGAACTGGGAACACAGTCGAGAAACCTACTAATCCAGTGGGTGGAATGGAAGCTGTTCTGACATTCCAGTTTTCTGCAAGAGATAAAGGAATATCGATACATATGGACTTGAGTGACAGCGTCATAACCTGGGCTGGAACACTCCCAGCTTGTGGAGTACTGAAATCAATCAGGGAACAGAGGAAGTTGTCAAAACCTGTCGGAGGAATGATGAATGTGACTTTCTTGAACTTGTGACTGATGAACTGGATGCAATGAGAACTGTTGTGTCACAAAATGTAATAGCGCACGACTGCACCCTGCCGGCGAGAATTGGTACGTGCGCGCTCATTAAAGAAGATCGCTGTGTCCAAGTACCACATAAAAAGACCAGAATCAACGCCCACCTAGAGGTAATACAGCAGGTGTCATCCATGGCGGAACCAGGCCCAAACCCACTGACGAACCATTTCCACAAACCATTTGGTGGATGGGGTTCAGTCATACTGAATATCATGATTGCCATTTGTGTTGTTCTGCTCATATTGGGAGCATGTGTCTATTGTGGGATACTTTGCATGTAAGTATTAGTCAGGGACTCTGTCGACGTATCTGTACCCAAGACTATGTATCAAGATCTGTAGTGGTATTTGTCAATCCAAAATGCAATCTCCTTCTTGAAATGTACAACAAATTACTTGCCTAGTTAAACGTTCCAGGGAGGAAGAGGCTAGGGAATGAAATAATGTGGTATATGTTTCTGGATAGAATAGAAGCAATCAAAGGAGGGAGAATGTTAGCAAAATACATATTTAAACATATATATGACGTGCTACTTTAGAAGCAATAAGTGTATAATGCATATTATTCTATCTTACAATATGGCAGTAGAGCTTATCATGCATGTAATTGCCTGTAGTGTAGCTGCAGTGTGATTGAACCCTGACCCTGGCAGTAACCAGTGCAGCAGGTGTATGTCATTCAGCATTAGTCATCTGCTCGGTTAGAGAATAATAAATGTATGTACAGGTATATCTGTTATCCTTCCACTGAGGAGGATAGGCTTGTGAGCTCTATGTAACACAGAGTACAGCTGCTCACCACACAGACAAAGGAACCTAGTAGGAAATGGAGTGACGACCGGATCTGAACAGTGTTGGAACCGTGACAGAGCAGAATTTACCGAAGTACATTCTAATTGACTATGTGGCTCGCAAGGTTTTGCTATCCTCATGGGAAAACATTTAATAAGCATTACCTTAGCACTGTTGTAGGAATACAACATTGTGGACTATAGTGAATTAAATGCCCTGTGACTGACCACATCATTAATGTGTGCAAAAGATGATAGTATACACAATGCTCATACAGCTGTAACATGTATAGAGTAAAACAAATGTCTAAACTTGTACTGCATATTTCTTTGCCTCCTGCTGCACAGTAGTAAAACGTTATTAATCTCAGCTTCCTGTGTTATTGACTGTCATTTTGAAAAGACGAATGAGTGTTACAGTTTGATTTAAACAACGTAATTGACAGATGTGTATGTTCTAGCATGGGAATAGGTCAAGCCAACCATCACAATGTCCATGTGTACCACATACAAACAGCCAGTAACACGCAGTAGTACTGCATGAAGGCATACACGACTGTGGGAATAGTACAGGACATATGGCACATGCCAAGTGCAGATGCATGACACAAACCCCAGGATGGGTGTCCCTGCAAAGAGGAACATGTGCCAACCACACCTCCCACAGATGTACCGGCAATAAAAACACATGGCAAACACACAGAAACACTACCGTCCAACACACGACTGCAACGGAGCCTGGTCAGACACCAACATGAAGCATGCACAAAAAGATCATCTCTACTTGACTCCAAGTAGACTTTTCTCTATCTGTTAAACGTAGCACTTGCTCCTACAGTACTTATTACCTTGATACGGCACTCTTATAGATAGCACCCCAAAAAGGCAAACCCCCATTTCTCGGTAACCCACGTTCCCCGGAATCTCTTTTAAAGTTTTTTTGTCTAGTCCTTCTAGCATGTCGAGGGATCAGTTGCTAGTGTCCTCTCCTGCTCAGCTGGTGAACCTGGGAATATTGAGGCAATGTTACAATTGCCTCATGTACACAGACAACCCTCTCCTCCTCCCACAAAACACAAATACATGTGAGAGATGCAACTATACGGCCAAACTGGAGGCTGAGCTCTCTCAACATAGGACTGGCAAGACCAGTCAGGAGGAGAAGGTTACCACACACACTATAGACCCAGACTCACATAGTACCATCACAACCTCAAATCATACACATAAACACACAAAGACATACTCACCGGCTCTGATCAAATATCTACCAAAACAGCAGAGGCCACCAAAGCAGACACCCAAACAACCACCACCTCAGAACACAACACCTGCAACACATAGACCTCACAGTCAGAGTGTCAACAGTCACAGGCCTTAAGGCCAAACACAATGCCAGACACACTAGTCATTGGTGACTCCATAGTCAGACACACTGACGCCCCGCCACCAGACTGAGTAAGGAGAAGGTCACAGTAAGCTGCCTGTCGGGTGCTAGAATCCGCCACATAACGCAAGCACTCAGGTCTCTCAACAGCAGGTACAAATACGACTCAGTCATTGTCCACGCTGGTGTAAATGACCTGAGACGTACCTCCTTGGACTACATGAAAACAGACATTGAGGAGCTCTCTGATTATGTAGCCCAGGCAGGTATGACCCTGACCCTGACCAGTATCCTACCTTCACCAAGAATGATGCCACAATACAGAGATAAGATGATCAGCTTTAACAATTGGCTTAAACTCTGGTGTCATTCAAAGGGGATCCAATGTCTGTCTGCCTGGGATGACATGCTGTACAAGCCACGCTGCTTCGCAAGGGACGGCTTGCACCTGTCACCCCTGGGATTCCGGATATTGGCAAAGGCTCTTGCCACCCCCATAGTGCCTTTTTTAGGCAAGGCTCAAATTCTAAACCTACCACCCTAGAACACAAAAAAGGAAAAAAAATAAGGGTAATGCTGCTCAATGCCAGAAGTCTAAATCTCAAAATGCACGCACTCGAGGCCCTTCTCAGTATGGAGAACATCGATGTCTGTGCAGTGACAGAAGCCTGGTTCAAGGCTCCTGAGAGCACCCCAGCACTATCAGGTTTTACCTCTTATCATGCTCTGGCCCCAAAATCCGGACAATACCAAGAAAGGAGGGGGGGTATCCATATTCATCAAGGACACCCACACCTCAAGACTGGTGGCAATGCACGATGCATCGGAGACCATCCAGGTGCAATTAAACATAGGCAAGACTGCTCTGCAAATTGTAGCATGTTACAGGCCACCCTCACAAACTCAGGAACCTCACATGGCCTTCCTGAAAACAGTAGAGGGGATAAATGTATCACCAAACACCATCATACTAGGTGACTTCAATTACCCTAATATAGACTGGGAACACTACTCAAGCCCAAACACCCTAGCCCAAAAGTTCCTGGAATTCATAAACTCAAATGCCATGGAACAACTAGTCACCATCCCCACAAGAGGAGAAAACATACTTGATCTCATCATCACGAACATGGGAGCACAATGTTCAACACCGGAAGTATACCCCTCACTGGTGAGATCAGATCACAAACTAATCTCGCTGGAGGTCCTCATCCCACCACCACCTGAAATAAAAAAGACCACAGTAAAGAATTGCTCGAAAGCCGACTTCACACTTCTAAAGACTAGTGTGGTCTCCTTTAAGGCCCCCGAGCCGGCGGAAAACAGTACTCAAGCCGCTGAATCACTTACAAATGCCTTCTACCAGCACCTGCAGGACTGCATGGATACGGCAATCCCAAGCAAAACAAAGACTCTTTGTACCAAAGGCAAGCGTCCAGTCTGGTGGACCCCAGCCATAAACAAACTCTACAACAAAGGAGGAAGCTACTACAAGATAGAGCAAAATCCTGAAAAGGTAAGACACCCTTGATCACTATAAGTAAAAAACTAAGAGCTCTCATAAAATCATCCAAAGCAAATTTTGAGAGAAAAATAGCTAAAGACTCAAAAGACAATCATAAGGCCTTCTTTAGCTATGTTAGAAACCTGGGAGGAAACACCCAGATATGCTCAGAACTAGTTCAAAATGATGTGAAGATTACTGATCCTACAGACATTGCCAACATACTGGCTGACAGGTTCAGTGCAAACTTCTCCCACCCCTCCCCCCCAAAAGGAGAGATATCTATACCAAGTGATTGCAGCCCCCCAAACATCTCCAACGCCCAAGTGAGAACTGCTCTCTCCAAAGCAAAAAACACAGCATCCATGGGACCTGATGGTGTCCCTGGCTGTGTGCTCCACGAACTCAACGAGGAATTAAACCCACAGCTAGGACAGCTGTTTAATCATAGTCTTACCTCTGGATACGCACTCCAGGAGTGGTGCACTGCAACTGTGGTCCCACTTCACAAAGGCGGTGCCTCCACCGACCCTGGAAATTACCGGCTCATTAGCTTGACAAGCCTTATCTGCAAAGCTATGGAGAGGATCATAATGGACCTCATAAATAAAGACATAGGGAATTTGCAGACTTTGGATCCATCCCAGTTTGGCTTTGTCAAAGGCAGATCATGCCTTCTAAACTTGGTTGACTTTTTCGAAACAGTCACCAAAGCCATTGATGAGGGAAAGGCAGTCCATACAGCCTACCTCGATCTGGCGAAGGCCTTCGATACAATACCCCACTCGGGTATCATTGAAAACTCATCAGCTGAAATGTTAACCCATACATCACAAGATGGGTTGCAAACTGGCTGAGTGACAGAACCCACAGGGTCACAGTTGCTGGCGCCATGTCAGACTCAAAGCCTGTCACAAGTGGTGTACCACAGGGCTCAGTCCTGGGCCCACTCTTGTTTGGCATCTACTTTTCCAAGTACAAGCAAACACAGGAGGGTTATGACTGACAAAGTTTGCAGATGACTGCAAACTGGGCGCCATAGTAGAAAACACATCTGACACAGATATCCTTCAGGAGGGTCTCACAGAAACGGATAACTGCTGCCAGAGCCATGGCCTAAAGTTAAATGCCAAAAAATGCATAGTCATACCCTTCGGAATAAACAAGGTCACCACTCACTACCTTATAGGTGGCAATCCACTGAGCACAGAAGAAGTTATCAGGACCTGGGGACCCAGGTTGATAGTAGTCTGTCATTCGACACCCATGTAGCTAAAGTAGTTAGGAAGACCTTCTACATTGCCCACCTTATCATGAAGGGATTCTCATCTAGATCAAGGGAGGTCATAGTCTCCCTATAGTCATCACTCATCAGACCAATGATTGAGTACAATGCCCCATTCGGAATGTATCTGACCTGACACTTGCAGCAGCTGGAGAGGCCACAAAAGTTCCTCACCAAAAGGATAAAGGGTCTCAAACATCTGTCCTATGCTGCCCGACTGAAAGAACTCCAGCTCTATTCAGTCGCTTACCGCTTGCTCAGAGGTGACCTTTGCCTAACATACAAGGCCATGTCAAACCCAGATTTGATGAATATGCTTCACCTCAAAAAATCTAGATCTGTCAGAGCCACAAGGGCGGGAGACTTAAACCTCGACACGGCTATTAATAGGACATGCTGGAGGGATAGAGTCATCACCCAAAGACTCCCTATGCTGTGGAATACAATCCCGGTATATGTGAGGCAGAGCACCTCGCTGGCCTTGTTCAAGAGAAATCTTGACCAATGGATGGGAGATCGCAGATATACCCCAGGGATTACCTCAGTGTCACTGCTCGACAGAGGCACAGCAAAATAATGGGTATAGTTCCCCATACTAAAGGGGTGGCGTAAGCCACAAAACTATGGGCTAGGCTTGTAAATGGCCTCAGGCAGATAGCCTAGTATGAACCTATGAACCTATGAACCTATGAACATACAGGGACTTGTGTAATGTTTGCCTTAACACCCCCCCATAGGCCAAAGAAGAATAGAATGGACATATGCATGTAATGTTGTGAAGGATGTGTGGTAGTCCTCAGTATCACAGTGTTAGGGACACAGATACACTGTCATCAACTGTGACGTATGTGCACTGTACACAGCATACCTGCATGTAATACAGAGGACAATCATGTGCCACAGAAATATACACTGGAGAAAGAGTATAGGGGATAGACAAGTGTAAATGTGACAAACTATGAATATAGGTTCATATGTCCATAGGTACAGGGTAGGCCATCGTCCCAGGTTCAGCCATAACACTACACCATAGTTAGGATGACTTTGCCAACCTTCTGTGCTTCAGATAAAATACTCATGATATTGCTGTACCTCCGTCAAGCAGTGATAATGATGTAATCCCTGGCCTATACCTGCAATTCTCCATCCAATGGACAACATACCAGCGAACAAGGCTAGGAAGGATCTCTGTCTCACATGTACTGTGATGTAGATCCACAGCATTGTGAGTGTCTGGGTGATATATGTGTCACTCAAACACATCCCATTAATGACCGTGACAAGGTTCATGTCACCTGCCCTAGTGGTTCTGAGGGATGCAGATACAGTAGGTGAAGCATACACATGACATATGGGTTGACATGGCTTCGTATGTCAGGCACAGGTCAACACTAAACAGCAGGTATGTGACTTAATGGGGCAGGGGTCCTACAAGTGGGGCAGCATTACACAAAATGATGTCATCCTGCATCTGTACAACAATTAACCTATGAGGGCTTCCCAGCTGCTGTAGGTGTATGGTCAGATACAGTCTGAATGGGGCAATGTAGTAAATCATAGGTGTAACACGTAATGGGTACAAGGAGACAATGACCTAGCCTGATGTAGATGTGAATCCCTGCACAAACAGGTGGGCAATGTAGAAGTCCCACAGAACCACGATAGCAACGTGTGTGTTGAATGAATGGTGACCGACAAACTCTGTCCCCTGATCCCTGGTAATCACCCCTGTGCTGAGTGGACAGCCACCTATATGCTGGACAGGGGTGACCTAGTACTTCTTCACAGGTATGATGTTGCATTACTTAGCATTTAGCTGTGGGACATGTCCCTGACAGCAGATATGCATATCTGGGAGGCCCCTTCGAAGGATATCTGTGTCAGATGTCCGTCCCACTATGGCACCTGTTTTGCAGTCATCTACAAACAATGTTGCCCATAACACCCCTGTGTGTGCCTGTACTGTGGAAATGTAGATGTATGACAGGAGTGGACCCACGGAAGGGCCCCATGGGACACCACTTGCGACAGGCAGTAGGTCTGACATGCTGCCAGCAACTATGACCGTGTGGGTTGTGTCACATAGACAGTTTACAACACATTCTGTGATGTACGTGTTCACATCCCAGCCAATGGGTTTATCAACGATACCTGAGGGGGGTAATGTGATGAAGGCCTTTGCCAGGTCGAGGTAGGCTGTATGGACTGCAACATCAATGGCCTCGGTGACTGTCCCGAAAATGTCAACCATGCTTTAAAGGCATGAACCGCCCCTGAACAAGACAAACCGTGTTGGATGCTAAGTATGTATGTCCCCTATGCAGTCATGTACGAGCCGCAGTATGATCCCTCCCCATGTCTTTGCAGATAGGTCTCCTCATGGTAATGGGACAGTAATAACCAGGCTCAGTGGAGGCATTGGCCCTGTGACGTGGGACTACAGTTGCCATGCGACACAACCTGGGTACCTTACCTGAGGTGAGGCTACAAAGAAATAGCTGTCCTAACTGTGGGTCTAATTCCTCAATGAGATAGTGGAGTACACAGTGGGGTCACCAGCTGGTCTCATGGATGCTATGTCCACTAGCCTGGAGAGAGCATGTCCCACCTGTGTGTCACAGAACATTTGGTGACCACAAACCGCTGGTACAGACATCTCCTCATGTGTGGGAGAGGGTGTGGAGATGTCCTCACTGGACTTGTCAGCCTGTATGTTGGCAATGTGTGTATGTTGAGTAAACTCCACCTCTTTGTGAACCCAGTCAGAGCATATGTGGGAGTGACCTCCCAGGTGTTGAGCATAGCAACTGAAGGTGGTATGATTGTCAGCCAGGTCCATGTAGGTATATCTGTGGAATGTGCCCTAGACCATGGCACGACAGTGTGTAACTCTACACATATGATGACCAAGGGTGTCATACCTCACAAGGTGTCTGCTCCACCTTGTAGTAGCCACCTCCTCGTGTTGTACATCCTGTGTATGGCTGGGGTACACCACACTGGATGCTTGGCATTGGTACAATGAACCACAGTTGGGTAAGTGAATGCCTGGTTCATGCAGTCCTGTAGGTACTGGTAGATGGCAATGTGATTGATGCAGTGGCTGCAGTACTGTCGACCACTGGCTCAGGGTCCTTAAAGGAGACCACAGTAGTGTGCAGAATTGTGTAGTCTGCCTCTGAGCAAGCAATGTGTATGGTAACTGGCAACACTCACAGCAACGGATGCCAATAGCAGAAGCCAATGTCCAAATAACATAGATTAACTTCTGCATGACAATATGTCTTATCATACATGTATTGACACGTGTCTGCTAATTACAATTGCAAATGGCTGGTAAGACTGGCCTAAAGTTCCCGTGATTTACACAGTCTGGAGGTGTTGTTCCGATAATAAAGTGGCAATACCTCCCATTCGTGACCTCTGGGTATGAAAGTGGTTGTTAACCTGCAACATTGGATGTACACCATTGGGTTCTGGTGTCGGAAAACATGGTTCCTGTAGCACTACACAGTATGGGTAGTCAAGCAGACATCCGCGATTGCTGAACACACAGCATCAGTGAAACCCACTGCTCACAAGGACACAGTCCGACAAGCTCTACACTTTACATATGCACAGTGGTGTCCATTGTAGGACCCAAAAATTGTCTAAAGACCAGAATGATGTCTTATTTCATTGCGTACCTGAACTCATTGTCATCACAGGTACACATATGCACGGCAAGCGTGTTTAATGTTGATGATAGCTGTCCATGAAATGCAGCACAGATGCACAGAAATACCCAGGGTACTGGGTCCATAGAACTGCGTCCACATCACAGTCCCGCACACATGAAGGATGTGTAATGGGTACTGTCGATTGTTGCAGTCAAGGGATTCTGGGTATGTAGACTCTGGGCTCGGTGTTGTTTCGCAGGCAATCCTTTGTCCCGCCCCGTGGGAGGGATGTGCGTAGCACCTGCCTTACTCTCCGCTAATAATGCAAACCATCCACCGGAGAATGCTAAATGCAGGTGTGAAATGTGTACAGCCCTATACTAGTGTCCAGTAGGCAATTGTCATGGATGGACAACCGTATGGCCAAGATGGCACCCACAACTGCAAACCCGGGGAAACTACACAGCCGCGGTAAGGCATAACACAGGAAATACACATAGGGACTACAGTTGACATTCCACATACAAAGTCGGACCGCCGTGCCAACACCGGCGTACACAGCACTCAATCTGCCAGCAACAGAATGAGGAGCACCCGCTACCATACAGCGGAACAGATGTGCGACCTGTGGAACACATACTAATGGCACACACACAACGTCAAGTAGGATATGTAAACTATGGCATTCCCACCTATGAAGACAACATGGTTAAATGAATACATAGGTGATCAACATGTTCCGGTGGTGTTATATTGAAAATACAGTGACGGATATGTCCCATTGGGATGTCTGAGGTTTATATGAAGCAGTTGCTAACCAGCATCTTTGGATGTATGACATTTGTTCACAGTACTACATCACCTGGTTATGTAGCACCATGTAGAATGGGTAGTCAAACAGACATCCGCGATTGGGGAACATACCCAGCAGTGAAAAGCACTGGGCAGGTGGACACAGTCCAGCAACATCTAACTTGACATATGCACATCGGTGTCCATTGTAGGACCCAAAAATTCCATTCATTGAATGCCTGCTAGCTTCCTGCATTACTCACGTGATCTCATTGTCGTCACCACGTCACAGGTACACATATGCACCGCAAGCGTGTTCAATGTTGATGATAGCTGTCCATGAAATGCAGCACACATGCACAGAAATACCCAGGGTACCGGGTCCATAGAACTGCGTCCACATCACAGTCCCGCACATGAAGGATGTGTAATGGGTACTGTCGACTGTTGCAGTCAAGGGAGTCTGGGTATGTAGAATCTGGCCTCGGTGTTGTTTCGCAGGCAATCCTTTGTCCCGCCTCGTGGGAGGGATGTGCGTAGCACCTGCCTTACTCTCCGCTAATAATGCAAACCATCTACCGGAGAATGCTAAATGCAGGTGTGAAATGTGTACAGCCCTATACCAGTGTCCAGTAGGCAATTCACATGGATGGACAAGCGTATGACTAAGATGGCACCCATAACTGCAAACCCGGTGGAATTACACTGCCGTAGTAAGGCATTACACAAGTAATACACATAGGGACTACACTTGACATTCCCCATACAAAAAACACAGACAACCAGCTGAGGAAGTCCAAAGCAAAGACGAGGTACTGTAGACACCGTCAGCGACCACTCAGAGCCCACCAGGAATTAAATGCAGTCACCATAGTTTATTGAAGCTCTTTTCGCCTGCTTCATAAGCAGACTTATTCAGAATACATACAATGCAGTCCAACCTACTACATTTAAAACCCTTAATTGGTCAGTAAATTAGATGTGCTAAGTATTAATTAAATGCCTTAAAGGCAAACAAGCAAACAAACTTTACTTGGGTTACAGATTCCACACAGTGAGGACATCAGACATTGCTTCGAAAGGTACATTCTTCATACAAAAATAGAAATATATGTATATATATGAAAGAAGAACCAACATAATGTTTTCCAAATGTCTGACTGTTTAAGCTACATATATATGTTCTACGGATTGTGCCAATATATTAAAAGAACTACAGACACCTAGTAATATAAATGAACCATAATATATACAGATAAACCGTATGATTATGACTAATGTAAAATAGACCAACGAAATGTAAAGATTCACAATGTGGTAAAGTAAATATTCATTTAGAAGGTTACTTAAATAAATCAATTCAGACATCCATGTCAAAATACTAACACAAGGCCAGCGAGGTGCTTGGCCTCACATGTACTGGGATGTTGTTCCACAGCATAGTGAGTGTCTGGGTGATGAATCTGTCCCACCAGCACGTTCTATTAATGACAGTGTCAAGGTGTACGTCACCTGCCCTTGTGGTTCTGAGGGATCTAACTTCTTTAGGTGAAGCATAGTCATCAGATCTGGGTTTGACATGGCCTTGTATGCCAGGCACAGGTCACCTCTGGGCAAGTGGTATGCAACTGTATACAGCTGGAATTCTTTCAGTCGGTCAGTATAACACATATTCCTGAGACCCTGCATCTGTTTGTCGATGAACTGTTGGGGCCTTTCCAGCTGCTGCAGGTGTCGGGTCAGATACATTCTGAACGGGGCATTGTACCCAATCATAGGTCTAATGAGTGATGAGTACAAGGGGACAATGACCTCCCCTGATCTAGATGTGAATCCCTTCATGATGATGTGGGCAATGTTGAAGGTCTACCTAACTACGTTAGCAACGTGTGTGTCGAACGAACGGTTAACAACAACCCGGGTCCCCAGATCCCTGGTAACTCCCTCTGTGCTCAGTGGATTGCCACCTATATGGTAGCTAGAGGTAACCGTGTTCTTCCCGAAGGGTATGACTATGCATTTCCTGGCATTTAGCTGTAGGCCATGTCTCTGGCACCACTTATCCACATCTGTGAGGCCCTCCTGAAGGATATCTGTGTCAGATGTGTGTCTGACTATGGCACCCAGTTTGCAGTCATCTGCAAACATTGTCAGCCATAACCCCCCTGTGTTTGCTTGTACTTTGGAAATGTAGATGCTGAAAAATAGTGGACCCAGGACTGAGCCCCATGGGACACCACCTGTGACTGGCTGTGAGTATGACATGGCACCAGCAACTATGACCATGTGGGTTCTGTGACTTAGCCAGTTTGCAACCCATATGGCGATGTATGGATTTACGTTCAAGATGACGGGTTTATCAATGATACCCTAGGGGGGTATTGTGTCAAAGGCCTTTGCCAGGTTGAGGTAGGCTGTATGGACTGCTTTACCCTCATCAATGGCCTTGGTGACTGATCCTACAAAGTCAAACACGTGTAAAAGGCATGATCTGACTTTGACCAAGCCAAACTGGGTTGGATCCAAAGTATGCGAGTCCCCTATGTCTTTATCTATGAGTTCCATTATGATCCGTCTCCATGGCTTTGCAGATAAGGCTTGTCAAGCTAATGGGATGGTAATAACCAGGGGCAGTGGAGGCACCATCTTTGTGAAGTGTGACTACAGTCGCCTTGTGCTACTACTTGGGTACGTATCCTGAGGTGAGGCTAAGATTAAACAGCTGTCCTAAGTGTGGGTTTAATTCCCCATAGAGTTCATGGAGTACACAGCTGGGACACCATCTGGTCAGCCAGCTTTTTACATAGGCATGACCACAAGAAGATTTAGGGACAGAATACAAGAACACATATATGCCATTAAAAAAGCTGATCACAAGAATGCTCTATCCAAACACATTATAGATTTTCCTGAACATAAGCTCTTATTTAGAGTTATACAGAAAAAAGAATTGAGTGTCAGGAAAGGTGATAACTTTAATGACCTTGAGAATCTAGAATTAGATTGGATATTCAAATTTAGAGCACAAAGTTATCCAGGGTTAAACACATATGTGAGCATCAGATCACATTTAAAGAAACGAAGATATTAATATCTATAGAAAAATACCCACTTATCTTTAGGAATGATATCCATGATAACAACAATATGCTAAGATAGATTGAGATCTCCATTAACCTTAATCCCCTCCCCCCCCCCTTTTTTTCCACACTTTTTTTCCCTTTTTTTCCTTCTCTTTTGGTACGTAGTATGCATTTGATTAGATTATAAGCAATTTTCATGACTACATATACAATTATTTAATTATTTATTTTGCCATGGTTGTTCATTAGATAAGACTTGTATCAACATGTTATGATATACATACATGAAAAGTAAGCCCTAGGCTATGATGATTCATTAGTT